>NC_136113.1:17392729-17615229 GCF_965212315.1 Lampetra planeri | reverse complement strand
AGGTGAGTGTGTGAGTGGTAGGTGAGTGGCTGAGTGTGGTGGGTGAGTGGCTGAGTGGTGGGTGAGTGTGTGAGTGGTGGGTGAGTGTGTGAGTGGTAGGTGAGTGGCTGAGTGGTGGGTGAGTGTGTGAGTGGTGGGTGAGTGTGTGAGTGGTGGGTGAGTGTGTGAGTGGTGGGTGAGTGTGTGAGTGGTAGGTGAGTGTGTGAGTGGTAGGTGAGTGGCTGAGTGTGGTGGGTGAGTGGCTGAGTGGTGGGTGAGTGTGTGAGTGGTGGGTGAGTGTGTGAGTGGTAGGTGAGTGTGTGAGTGGTAGGTGAGTGGCTGAGTGTGGTGGGTGAGTGGCTGAGTGGTGGGTGAGTGTGTGAGTGGTAGGTGAGTGGCTGAGTGTGGTGGGTGAGTGGCTGAGTGGTGGGTGAGTGTGTGAGTGGTGGGTGAGTGACTGAGTGTGGTGGGTGAGTAGGTGGGTGTGGTGGGTGAGTGGCTGAGTGGTGGGTGAGTGGCTGAGAGTGGTGGGTGAGTGTGTGAGTGGTGGGTGAGTGACTGAGTGTGGTGGGTGAGTGACTAAGTGGTGGGTGAGTGGCTGAGTGGGTGGGTGAGTGACTGAGTGTGGTGGGTGAGTGGCTGAGTGGTGGGTGAGTGTGTGAGTGGTGGGTGAGTGACTGAGTGTGGTGGGTGAGTAGGTGGGTGTGGTGGGTGAGTGGCTGAGTGGTGGGTGAGTGGCTGAGAGTGGTGGGTGAGTGTGTGAGTGGTGGGTGAGTGACTGAGTGTGGTGGGTGAGTGACTAAGTGGTGGGTGAGTGGCTGAGTGGGTGGGTGAGTGACTGAGTGTGGTGGGTGAGTGACTAAGTGGTGGGTGAGTGGCTGAGTGGGTGGGTGAGTGGCTGAGTGGTGAGTGAGTGGGTGAGTGGCTGAGTGGTGGGTGAGTGACTGAGTGTGGTGGGTGAGTGGGTGGGTGAGTGGCTGAGTGGAGGGTGAGTGGCTGAGTGTGGTGGGTGAGTGGCTGAGTGGTGGGTGAATGGCTGAGTGTGGTGGCTGAGTGGCTGAGTGGTGGGTGAGTGTGTGAGTGGTGGGTGAGTGACTGAGTGTGGTGGGTGAGTGGGTGGGTGTGGTGGGTGAGTGGCTGAGTGGTGGGTGAGTGGCTGAGAGTGGTGGGTGAGTGACTGAGTGTGGTGGGTGAGTGACTAAGTGGTGGGTGAGTGGCTGAGTGGTGGGTGAGTGGCTGAGAGTGGTGGGTGAGTGTGTGAGTGGTGGGTGAGTGACTGAGTGTGGTGGGTGAGTGACTACGTGGTGGGTGAGTGGCTGAGTGGGTGGGTGAGTGGCTGAGTGGTGAGTGAGTGGGTGAGTGGCTGAGTGGTGGGTGAGTGACTGAGTGGTGGGTGAGTGGCTGAGTGTGGTGGGTGAGTGGGTGGGTGAGTGGCTGAGTGGAGGGTGAGTGGCTGAGTGTGGTGGGTGAGTGGCTGAGTGGTGGGTGAATGGCTGAGTGTGGTGGCTGAGTGGCTGAGTGGTGGGTGAGTGTGTGAGTGGTGGGTGAGTGACTGAGTGTGGTGGGTGAGTGGGTCGGTGTGGTGGGTGAGTGGCTGAGTGGTAGGTGAGTGGCTGAGAGTGGTGGGTGAGTGTGTGAGTGGTGGGTGAGTGACTGAGTGTGGTGGGTGAGTGACTAAGTGGTGGGTGAGTGGCTGAGTGGTGGGTGAGTGGCTGAGAGTGGTGGTGAGTGTGTGAGTGGTGGGTGAGTGACTGAGTGTGGTGGGTGAGTGACTAAGTGGTGGGTGAGTGGCTGAGTGGGTGGGTGAGTGGCTGAGTGGTGAGTGAGTGGGTGAGTGGCTGAGTGGTGGGTGAGTGACTGAGTGGTGGGTGAGTGGCTGAGTGTGGTGGGTGAGTGGGTGGGTGGGTGGCTGAGTGGTGGGTGAGTGGCTGAGAGTGGTGGGTGAGTGGCTGAGTGGTGGGTGAGTGGCTGAGTGGTGGGTGAGTGGCTGAGAGTGGTGGGTGAGTGGCTGAGTAGTGGGTGAGTGTCTGAGTGGTGGGTGAGTGGCTGAGTGAGTGGGTGAGTGTGGTGGGTGAGTGACTGAGTGGTGGGTGAGTGGCTGAGTGTGGTGAGTGAGTGGCTGAGTGGTGGGTGAGTGGCTGAGTGTGATAGGTGAGTGGCTGAGTGGTGGGTGAGTGGTGAGTGAGTGGCTGAGTGGTGAGTGAGTGGGTGAGTGTGGTGGGTGAGTGACTGAGTGGTGGGTGAGTGTCTGAGTGTGGTGGGTGAGTGACTGAGCGGTGGGTGAGTGGCTGAGTGGTGGGTGAGTGGCTGAGTGCGGTGGGTGGGTGAGTGGCTGAGTGCGGTGGGTGGGTGAGTGGCTGAGTGGTGGGTGAGTGGTGGGTGAGTGACTGAGTGTGGTGGGTGAGTGGCTGAGTGGTGGGTGAGTGTCTGAGTGTGGTGGGTGAGTGGCTGAGTGGTGGGTGAGTGGCTGAGAGTGGTGGGTGAGTGGCTGAGTGTGGTGGGTGAGTGACTGAGTGTGGTGGGTGAGTGGCTGAGTGGTGGGTGAGTGGCTGAGTGTGGTGGGTGAGAGTGATGGGTGAGGGGCTGAGTGGTGGGTGAGTGTCTGAGTGTGGTGGGTGAGTGGCTGAATGGTGGGTGAGTGGCTGAGAGTGGTGGGTGAGTGGGTGGGTGAGTGACTGAGTTGTGGTGGGTGAGTGGCTCAGCTGGTGAATGACACTCCCACGCGACCACACACACATACTGCTATTGTCACGTGTGAACGTGACAATAGCAGTACTTGGGGTGGTATTGGGTGTGTGACCCCCGTGTGTGTGAGCGTGTCTATTGTGTGTGTAATCCGTGTGCATGTGATGTATGTGCAGTGTGTGTGTGTGATCTGTGTGTGCACGTGTGTGTGTGATCTGTGTGTGCACGTGTGTGTGTGTGATCTGTGTGTGCACGTGTGTGTGTGTGATCTGTGTGTGCACGTGTGTGTGTGATCTGTGTGTGCACGTGTGTGTGTGTGTGTGGTCTGTGTGTGTGTGATCTGTGTGTGCACGTGTGTGTGTGTGTGTGATCTGTGTGTGCACGTGTGTGTGTGTGTGTGTGGTCTGTGTGTGTGTGATCGGTGTGTGCACGTGTGTGTGTGTGTGTGATCTGTGTGTGCACGTGTGTGTGTGTGTGTGGTCTGTGTGTGTGTGATCTGTGTGTGCACGTGTGTGTGTGTGATCTGTGTGTGCACGTGTGTGTGTGTGTGTGCACGTGTGTGTGTGATCTGTGTGTGCACGTGTGTGTGTGTGTGTGATCTGTGTGTGCACGTGTGTGTGTGTGTGTGGTCTGTGTGTGTGTGATCTGTGTGTGCACGTGTGTGTGTGTGTGTGTGCACGTGTGTGTGTGTGTGTGTGTGATCTGTGTGTGCACGTGTGTGTGTGTGCACGTGTGTGTGTGTGTGTGTGATCTGTGTGTGCACGTGTGTGTGTGTGATCTGTGTGTGCACGTGTGTGTGTGTGCACGTGTGTGTGTGTGTGTGATCTGTGTGTGCACGTGTGTGTGTGTGATCTGTGTGTGCACGTGTGTGTGTGTGCACGTGTGTGTGTGTGCACGTGTGTGTGTGCACGTGTGTGTGTGTGTAGGCAGCAGCAGTGTAGTGGTTAGCGACCCGAGTTCGATTCTCGCTCACGAACGACATTGGTGATCGATATCTGAACCGTTCTTGGGCCTCTCATAAATCGTCTCAGCCTAAATTAGTAGCTGGTGCGGTGTATCGATATCAGCACTGGGGAGACGAAGGCGGTCGAGCGTGGTGCTGGCCATCCATCCCATCGTGTACCGTGCGGGCCTTCATATGTGCTCGCTAACAGCACTTGCCCCAACAGTTTGTTAAGGCTATACGGGGGATCATTGTCTTTGTGTATCACCTGTGTATTCCCCGTGTGTGTGTTACCTGTGTGTGTGTGTGTTACCCGTGTGTGTGTGTCACCTGTGTGTGTGTGTGTTCCCCGTGTGTGTGTGTGTTCCCCGTGTGTGTGTCACCTGTGTGTGTGTGTCACCTGTGTGTGTGTCACCCGTGTGTGTGTGTGTGTGTTACCCGTGTGTGTGTGTGTGTCACCCGTGTGTGTGTGTTACCCGTGTGTGTGTGTGTGTCACCCGTGTGTGTGTGTTACCCGTGTGTGTGTCACCCGTGTGTGTGTGTCACCCGTGTGTGTGTCACCCGTGTGTGTGTGTCACCTGTGTGTGTGTCACCCGTGTGTGTGTGTTACCCGTGTGTGTGTCACCCGTGTGTGTGTGTCACCCGTGTGTGTGTCACCCGTGTGTGTGTGTCACCCGTGTGTGTGTCACCCGTGTGTGTGTGTTACCCGTGTGTGTGTCACCCGTGTGTGTGTGTCACCTGTGTGTGTGTGTTCCCCGTGTGTGTGTCACCTGTGTGTGTGTGTCACCCGTGTGTGTGTGTTACCCGTGTGTGTGTGTCACCTGTGTGTGTGTCACCCGTGTGTGTGTGTGTGTGTTACCCGTGTGTGTGTGTGTGTCACCCGTGTGTGTGTGTCACCCGTGTGTGTGTCACCCGTGTTTGTGTGTGTATTACTTGTGTGTGTCACCTGTGTGTGTGTGTCACCCGTGTGTGTGTGTGTCACCCGTGTGTGTGTGTCACCCGTGTGTGTGTCACCCGTGTGTGTGTGTCACCCGTGTGTGTGTGTTACCCGTGTGTGTGTGTCACCTGTGTGTGTGTCACCCGTGTGTGTGTGTGTGTGTTACCCGTGTGTGTGTGTGTGTCACCCGTGTGTGTGTGTCACCCGTGTGTGTGTCACCCGTGTGTGTGTGTCACCCGTGTGTGTGTTACCCGTGTTTGTGTGTGTGTGTCACCCGTGTGTGTGTGTGTGTGTCACCCGTGTGTGTGTTACCTGTGTTTGTGTGTGTATTACTTGTGTGTGTCACCTGTGTGTGTGTGTCACCCGTGTGTGTGTGTGTGTGTGTCACCCGTGTGTGTGTTACCTGTGTGTGTGTGTTACCTGTGTGTGTGTGTCACCCGTGTGTGTGTGTGTCACCCGTGTGTGTGTTACCTGTGTTTGTGTGTGTATTACTTGTGTGTGTCACCTGTGTGTGTGTGTCACCCGTGTGTGTGTGTGTGTGTGTCACCCGTGTGTGTGTTACCTGTGTGTGTGTGTTACCTGTGTGTGTGTGTTACCTGTGTGTGTGTGTTACCTGTGTGTGTGTGTTACCTGTGTGTGTGTGTTACCTGTGTGTGTGTGTTACCTGTGTGTGTGTGTTACCTGTGTGTGTGTGTCACCCGTGTGTGTGTCACCCGTGTGTGTGTTACCTGTGTTTGTGTGTGTATTACTTGTGTGTGTTACCTGTGTGTGTGTGTTACCTGTGTGTGTGTGTTACCTGTGTGTGTGTGTTACCTGTGTGTGTGTGTAACGCGCGCGCCGTCCGTGCGGTGTCAAGCGCGCGCTTTGTCGCCGCTTTAACGCGCGGGCGCACGCGGCAGTCGTAGCAGCAGCATGAGGAGGGAGGAGGAGGAGGAGGAGGAGGAGGAGGAGGAGGTAGGAGGAGGTAGGAGGAGGAGGAGGGAGTCGCGCCGGAGATTTTTGCAGCAACGCATCTCGCGACCGCGGCCCTCCGCTGCGCGCGGCCGCGGCGACCCCGCCACGCAGAGCCACGAGGCACGACCGTCTCTGTGTGTGTGTCGACACAGCCCGGTGTGTGCACCCGCGCACGCCGACGTGATTGCCATTAGCCTATATGAGGCCGTCGTGTTTGTGTGTGTACATAACAACAGACAATTGTTTGAGACCAGATACGACATACATTATTGACCGTCCACTTACGCACTTCACACAGCATAGCCCCCCCCCTCCCCCCGCTCACCACCAACCATCTCGATTGAACCCCACAACTACGTTGCAACTCGCAGCCCCTTCACCCCCCTCCTCCTCCCCCCAGCAACGAAAGATTCCCCACAATCACTCAGATTGCAGTCTTCCCTGCAGTCGTCCAACCAACAGACCCCCCCCCCCCCACCCTGCTCTTGTCTCACCTACCACGCTGAAGCCGTGCGAATCAAAATGCGACCGGCAGAGGTTTGGCGTGAGACTGATCGCGCGTTTGGGATGTGGATGCGCCGCTGATTTGGGAGATTTGGAAGCGCCTCTGAACGGAAAGGCGTATGCACTTACACGACACCCGCAGCTATAAATAACATAAATGCAATCATAATGCAATAAAAGTGTCCGCTATGAATATCAATCACGTTTAGAGCTGGCGAATGCGCATTAGAGGTCGGCTGCGTATTTAGCTGAATTGCGCCGCGATAAGAGCCCTGCGCCGAGTCGCGGCACGCCGAGTTCGGCGTTGGCGTTGTCTCGCGCGCGGTAAATAAAACGACCATTAGCACGGCGCGTGTGCGTGCGTGCGTGTGTGTGTGCGTGCGTGTGTGTGTGTGTGTGTGCGTGTGTGTGTGCGTGCGTGTGTGTGTCTGTGCGTGTGCGTGCGTGTGTGTGTGTCCATGCGTGTGTGGCCGTGCGTGTGTCCGTACGTGTGTGTCCGTGCGTGTGTGTGTGTCCGTGCGTGTGTGTGCGTTATGTGAGTGTGCGCGTGTTTGTGTATGAACACGTGTGTTAGTGTGCGTGTGTGGGGAGCGGTAGTGTAACGGTTAGCGCGCTGCGCTACGATCCTGGCGACCAGAGTTCGATTCCCGCTCACGGTCAACGCCAGTGACGATTATCTGAACTGGTCATGGGCCTCCCCGAGGTCGACTCAGCCTTAAATAAGTACCTGGCGCGGTGTAAACATCGCCACTAGGGAGACAAAGGCGGCCGGGCGTGGTGCAGGCCACCCACCCCGTCGTGTGCCGTTCCAGCCTTCATCGGTGCTCGCTAACAGCACTTGCACCAACAGTCTGTTTAGGATATCGGGAGATCTTTGTGTGTGTGTGTGTTAATGTCACGTCGCTTGCCTCTTTATAATGCAGCGCTACAAATGACATGCAGTGAAAGAAGCTTGCCCGATGCGTTAACTCGGGCAAAATGAATAGATATGGTATGTAAAGACCAAGCAATTAATTAATTCAATAGAAATAAAGATTTTTTTATATGTATAAACCACGGCCATAATTGCGCCTTCGCTGCTCCTTTACGAAAACAAAACAAGAAATGACACGTGCGCGTGTGTGTCTCTGTGCGTGAGCGTGTTGAGACGCGTTAACGTCGTATGCCGCGTTCATTCTCCCTGCAGCCGCCTCTGTTCACGGCCACTGTTAACTCGTGATTACGCGGGGACGCGGTTCGGACAATGAGGAGTAATTGACATACACAGCCGGCCGGTATTATTATTATGTAATTGCGACGCGTAACAGTATATTTCTCGCGGTATAATTATGGCCCGCGCGTATTGTTTTCCAGCCTCGCCGCGCTGGACCGAGGCAATCAGATTTACATTGTCAAAATAACTGCTTACTTGATTGTGGTCCGATTCGTGGGTTCCAGAGAGACTGGAGGAGTCGAGTTGGGTGCATGCGGGGGGCGGGGCAGAAGTATGGGGGGGAAGCGGGGGGGGGGGGGGGGGAGCGGGGGGGGGGGTAGAGGAGGGGGTTGAGTGGCGGAGGGGATTGGGAGGGAAACTGAATCCGGCGTCTGGGCGAGTTGCGCGCCCGCATAACGCGCGCGGCATGGGCCCAGGCCGCGCTGATCAATGGGCGCGTTTCTCGCCGCATTAATAGTGCTCATAATTAGACCTCTAGTATTACACACTTGGAATTAATCTTCCGATGGGCCCTCAACATCGCAAATCCGAAATCTCACCACCGCAACCACAGCCCCCACCCTCCACCTCCTCGCACAACTCCGAGACAACTCAACGACCGCCCAGCACTGCGCAATTACGCAGCGCTCTCTCTGGTAACGGGGCTCGCACGGACCGCGCCGAGACGCGCCGCGCATTGCGTCCGTGTGTGTGTGAAGTGTCTGCAATGTCCTAACCGCATTGGCCGTTATCGTTTTACTGTAATAGCACTCGAACAGATCATCGACGGATGCGGATATCGTCTCGAGGTTTCCAGCTTCTATTGATCGAAGCCCGCAATGTTCAATTTTACACTGTGTGCGAAACGCAGATTTCGCCCGCGTGCGTAGCGCGAGCAGCGTGTGCAGCGTGCACGTCTGTGCGCGCAGCGCGTGCAGCGTGTGCAGCGTGCACGTCTGTGTGCGCAGCGCGTGCAGCGTGCACGTCTGTGTGCGCAGCGCGAGCAGCGTGTGCAGCGTGCACGTCTGTGTGCGCAGCGCGTGCAGCGTGCACGTCTGTGTGCGCACTTGTGCATGCACGGACCACGGCTACCCTTGCAATGTCTCTTCCTCAGCCTGCGTGCGTGAACGTCACTTTAAAGTCGCAACGTGTCACACGCAGGCACGTGTGTAGGTATGTCCCAGAGAATGAGATTGAGACGGCAGGAAAGGTTAATAGAGCAGTAAAGGCGGAAAATAAAGAACGGGGTTTGAAAGCGATTCGGTGTGCAGAGGGGAGCACGTAGACCCCCGTGCAGGCACGAGGCACGCGCCTGATTGCTATAGATCGACTCCATGTGCGTGCTGTGCACCCGCTGCATAGAGTCAACGATGAGAGCGAATCGTAAAGCCTTCGCCACAATTCCCCGCCTATTCAGCGGCAAGTTAAACTCAGTTAATACGAATTCGATCCTCTGCCAAGCCACCGCTGGACTCGGGCATCTCCACGCCGCGTCAGTCGTGCTGACCATACCATACGTCACCGCGACGGTCAATGCAGGTTGGTGAATGTGGGCGGTGGATGGAAGGAGGCGGGCAAGACCGTTTCGGATCTCACTCGCCACTGATGCTAGCCGTGGCCGGGAATCGAACTCGGTTTGCTGCGTTCATAGCGCAGCGCCTGAACCCACCGCGCCAGCGCTCTTCCCATTCCATAGCTCAACGATCACCATCTTGGCACGGAACCGTCGTTTTGATCCCTGCACCCGCTAAGAAAATGTGTACGGTGAATGATGCGACCCAAGTGCGGCCGTCTTAATCTATGTCAGACGTTAAAGACCCCTCCCGTTGTGAACTCTGGGGCGTTGTGCCCTCGCGGCTCAACTGGCGACTCCAACCGCGTCCACGCGTAGCGGCGTGCGGCCTCTCCCATGCGGAGAGAGACGCCGCGGCATCTCGAAGGGGATTCGCGCGGGTAAATGAAGAGGAGTGAAGAAGTAGAAGACGTCCATCCCGTCCGTCGCCTGGGCGGACCACAGCCGAGCCGCCGTGCCCCGACGCATTGCGACGAAGCCGCCTTGTGACTCGACACGGCGCAACTTTGGGGCGCCAACGTCTGCATCGGCACGTCCATTAGTACACACAGCTGAATAGCGCATCACATTCGTTCACACCCCCTTTGTTAATCCGCTGCTACGATTACGGATTTCCGCGCGAAGATTTAGACTGCTTGACCATACTTCACCGCGCCGGTCATTGCGGGTTGTTGATGGGCGTAGGGATGCGGGACCGGTTCGTGCACCACTCGCCACTGATGTTATCCGTGGCCGGGAATCGAACGCAATTGGCCGGGTTCATCGTGCGGTGCGTTAACCGCTGCGCCACCGCTCCACCACACTGCCAACAGTTAACGCGCTCAGGATGTTGGAGCAATGTGGAGAGAAGCACGCGGTCGTGGGGCGCCCGACCTCGCAGCTGTGGCCACGCGTGGCAGAGCGCTGTCCAAGCGTTTGTGTCCGCGTGTGTGTGTACTGCATATGTCCGCGTGTGTGTGTACTGTATATGTCCGTGTGTGTGTGTACTGTATATGTCCGTGTGTGTGTGTACTGTATATGTCCGTGTGTGTGTGTACTAATTTGAGGCTGAGTCTACCTAGGGTCTCCCCTAGGTAGACTCAGCCTCAAATTAGTACCTGGTGTGATATGTAAACATCGCTACGAGGGAGACGAAGTGTACCGGGTATGGTGCTGGCCACCCACCCCCTCGTGTGCCATGCCGGCCTTCAGAGGTGCTGGCTAACCGCACTTGCCCCAACAGTCTGTTAAGGCAACACGGGGATCTTTGTCTTGTGTGTAGAATGAGGTGGCGGCGCTGTTTTTATTTCATCGCTCCAATAATTCGGCAACCATGAGGGGCGTGTGAGTGATATCTGAATCAGCGTTGGGAAGACAAAGGCGGCTGTGGTGGTGACTACATCACGCCTCAGTAGGTGCCTCGATAATCGCCGTGCGATGCTATTACTCCAACAGGACTTTGAATGTTCATGATAGTTCTACAACGTAGTCTCTTACCACGTGTTGCATCTGCTTGGAATACGGACCATTTCCCGAAACGTCGGCTCATAATACGCCTTTAACTAATGTACTGGTACGGCAGAGTGCCAATGGCACGCGCGGTTACCTTCCTTGATACAGCAGAGCCGGGCATCCCTCTCGTGACGGGAAGCCTGAGAGGTGAGAGGACGGGGTGTGGATCTCCCTTCACGATGCCGATGGTCACGCTCGCATCTCGAGGCTCTCGCGGCCGCAGGCGCCCGCGTGGTATCGCCACACGATCGAGGTTTTCACGAAGCGCAGACTCACGGATTCTGGTTTTCTCTCAAAGGCACGCAAAGTGATTTCTTCATCCAATTGTTATTTTTGACTCAATCGGAACAACCTAAGTACAAACTCGGTTCGTAATTCTACTAAGTGTACGGTGTGTACATGATGTGTACGTGATGTGTACATGGTGTGTACGTGGTGTGTACGTGGTGTGCATGGTGTGTGCATGGTGTGTACGTAGTGTGTGCGTAGTGTGTGCATGGTGTGTACGTGGTGTGTGCGTGGTGTGTACGTGGTGTGTGCGTGGTGTGTGCATGGTGTGTACGTGTTGTGTACATGGTGTGTGCATGGTGTGTACGTGTTGTGTACGTGGTGTGTGCATGGTGTGTAGGTGGTGTGTGCGTGGTGTGTAGGTGGTGTGTACATGGTGTGTGCATGGTGTGTACGTGTTGTGTACGTGGTGTGTGCGTGGTGTGTAGGTGGTGTGTACATGGTGTGTACGTGTTGTGTACATGGTGTGTGCATGGTGTGTACGTGTTGTGTACGTGGTGTGTGCATGGTGTGTAGGTGGGGTGTAAACACTTGTCGGTGCAGTGGCTTGAGGCGTGTGTGATAACACCACGTGTACTAACTTCACGTGTACTAACACCACGTGTACTAACACCGCGTGTACTAACACTACGTGTACTAACACCACGTGCACTAACACCGCGTGTACTAACACCACGTGTACTAACTCCACGTGCACTAACACCACGTGTACTAACACCACGTGCACTAACTCCACGTGCACTAACATCACGTGCACTAACACCACGTGTACTAACACCACGTGTACTAACACCACGTGCACTAACACCACGTGCACTAATACCACGTGTACTAACACCACGTGCACTAACACCACGTGTACTAACACCACGTGCACTAACACCACGTGCACTAACACCACGTGCACTAACACCACGTGTACTAACTTCACGTGCACTAACACCACGTGTACTAACACCACGTGTACTAACACCACGTGTACTAACTTCACGTGCACTAACTCCACGTGCACTAACACCACGTGTACTAACACCACGTGTACTAACACCACGTGTACTAACTCCACGTGTACTAACACCGCGTGTACTAACACCACGTGTACTAACACCACGTGTGATAACTCCCTGCCTGCCAGTGGCACCACGGGGTTGTTGGTCCGACAGTCTGTTGGGGCTATACGGGCGACCTTTGTGTCTGTGGTGTCGGTGTTGATGTTCGAGCCACTCCGGTTGCGAGATGCTTGCCGCGTTTCGAGCGCAAGCGGATCCGTGGGTCTCATCAACTTGTCGTGAGAGTCAAGCCTCGAGTGGAGCCCCAAACTTTGCGCGCAGTCGAGCGCGCGCGTTTAGTAAGAAGTCGCCGCGCATGAACGCGACGTGTCTGCGATGCGCGTGAACCTGACGGTGTGTTTAATCACCCGTTAGCAAAGCGTTTGATCTCCGATAATTATTTACTCTCCGCGTGTTCGCTTTCATCCCGTGATCAAGGTGTAGCGATGTGGGGGAGAGGGGGCGATGCCACGCGTTCACCAAACGTCGCTGCTGCTTATACCGCTGAATTCCCTCTCGGCAAACGCGATGGGAACTCGCGTAACGCGGGAGAACAGTCGAGTCGCTGTCATCATCTTTGAAACGAAAACCTGTCGCGTTCCATCTCGCGAAACAAATAAACGCGTGACGTGCGCGTTTTCCTCGATTAGCTCTTCCGCCGCAACTCCGATGAGCACGATGTTGCCACGTGCTGTGCGAAAGACGTTCACCGTGCATACGTGTGGAGAAGAAAACAACGACTAGGAAGGGGCATCTATCCCGAGAGGTTTGACAGGCGGTGCGCGTCAGACCGACGCGTCTCGCGTGCTCTCCACGACCGCGTGACGACGCGATGGAGCTCTGCGCGCGCGCCTCCTCCTCCCTGTCGCCGTGGGAGCGGCGGCGCACGCGGCCCTGTCGACGTTTCAGTTGAACGGCCGAGTGCGTGAAGTCGCTCCACGTTGCGCTCACCACGAGCCGGACAGTGTCGTGGCGACCCGCGCAAATTCCCCGCCTGTTCTGCCGTGCGGGCAACACGGCAGCAGGCAGTACAGCAACACGGCCGCAGGCACTACAGCAACACGATAGCAGGGCAGCAGGGCAGTACAGAAGCAGTGCAAGTGCTATGATTGGCCGGCCCGGCTGAATGAGTGGCGCGCTCCCGGACTCCGCCGTGCGTCACAGCGGATCGCCTGGGAGCGCGTGGCGTGCTGCGGCCTTCACAGGGTGATCGCTAGCAGCACTTGCTCCAACAGCCTGTGCCGGCTATAGGGAGATGTTCGTCTTTGTGTGTTGCGGGCAGTCGGAGTGTGCAGGAATGCGCATAATTAGTCACGAAGTCGGCGGCCTGGGTTCGAGTCTCAAATCTTGTGCACATCAGTGGCAAGTCGTGGCTGGGGGTGGTCTGTCGATGAGTGGCGTCTGGCTGCTTCGCGCGCACACTCGCCCACTCCGCCACCAACTCCTGCTGACAGTCGCGGTTTAAGATGCACATTGCTGCAGGATGCCCTCCTGAGAGCCTCCCTAGGTCGACTAAGCCGTAAAACGAGCACCTGACATGTTGGCTATTCGCGTTCGTGAGAAAGAAAGCGGCCGGGTGTGGAGCTACCCAACTGCGAGCACCCTCGAAAAGGGATTTGTCAAATGACTTAAGGCAGGAATATCTCGAAAAAGTGGCTTGAGACTCACTTAAGACATTTCCTGGACGACTCCAGGACTGTGCGCGCACGAGCGACACACGAGTACATGCTCACGCACGCAACCAAGGTTGCATTGCAGTTGCACACGCGTAGATGTTTTACGACAATGGTCAACGTATTAACAACGACAAAGGCATTAGAAGAAAAAGCGCCGTGTCGCTGGCTGCACGTGGAGGCGCTCGGTCGGTGGCAAATGTCGAGTTGCAACGACGGCGGCTCCTCCGTCGTGTTCCCGTTCACCGACTTGCTCAACTGCCGTCGAGCAATAACTGCCATATAAATGTTTTAAACCGACACGAAGCTCGCCCGCATAGCCGCAGAGACCGCTGGGAACACGTGCTGATCGCGAGCACCTCTCCTTGCCCGCACGGGATACGGGATGCGAGGCAGGATAGCAACACGACCGACCGCATCACTATTCACAAGGAACTCATTTCCCAAGGCCGAGTCGCGCCCTCGGGTTCCTGCACAACCTCATCCCGATGATTTGCGTCACTGTCGGCAATCGAACCGAGGCTGTCGGGGTTCTGTTGCGCAGTAGGCGAACCACGGCGCCACCGCTCCCCACGCGCCGCGCGCTGTCGCTGTGCGGCTCGCTCACTCGGAGCCGCGTTCGCTTCAGGAATTTGCTGTCGAGGGAAAACGACTGCAGACATTTTTTTTCCCTTCCAGCGGCGCCCTCGCAGTTGTGTGGGGTATGGGAGTGGTGGGAGGAGGGAGGGGAGGAGGAGGATTGTGACGGGACGGTGGGGGTGGTGATGGATACGGTAGAGTGCGTGTGTGTGTCTGTGTGTGTGTGTCTGTGTGTGTGTCTGTGCGTATATCACGGCCGTATTCGGTGCCCGCTTGCAGCACTTTCCCCAGCAGTCTACGCAGGCTAAACTGCATGGGGGATCTGCTTTCTTTGTGTGCATAAAAGCGCACATCCCCAGGGTCGACTTAGCCTCAAATGAGTACAGTACCTGGCGAGGTGCATAAAGCATCAGCACTGGGGAGAGAAAGGCGGCCGGGCGTGGTGTTGGCCACCCACCCCCTCGTGTGCTGTGCCGGCCTTCATAGGTGCTCGCTAACAGCACTTGCCCCTACAGTCTGTTAAGGCTAAATGGGGGTTCTTTGTATGTGTGTGTATGTGTGTGTGTATGTGTGTGTGTGTGAATCTTTGTGTATGTGTGTAGTGTAGCGGTTAGCGCGCTGCACTATGAACCTGGCGACCCGGGTTAGATTCCCGCTCACGGCCAACACCAGTGACGATTATCTGAACCGGTCCTGGGCCTCCCCTAGGTCGACTCAGCCTCAAATGAGTACCTGGTGTGGTGTGTAAACATCGCCACTGGGGAGACAAAGGCGGTCGGGCGTGGTGCTGGCCACCCACCCCTTCGTCTACCGCTCCGGCCTTCATAGGTGCTCGCTAACAGCACTTGCCCCTACAGTCTGTTAAGGCTATACGGGAGATCTTTATCTCTGTGTGTGTGTCGGTGCCATTTAAAGAAAGCAACACGCGTAACTAAGAACCGTAGTTTGAAATAAATGTCCAACTTTATCCCACCGTGGTGTGCGTGTATGTGTGCGTGTATATGTGCGTGTATGTGTGCGTGTATATGTGCGTGTATGTGTGCGTGTATATGTGCGTGTATGTGTGTGCGTACACGTGTGTGCTTGTGTGCGCTCCGAACCTAACCACCCGGGTTCGATTTCCGCTCATGGTAAACAGCAGTGACGATCATCTGAATTGGCCCTGGGCCTCCCCTAGAACGACTCAACCTCAGATGAGTACCTGGTGCGGTGTTCAAACATCCCCACTGGGGAGACAAAGGCTGCCGGGCGTGGTGCTATCCTTCATAGATCTTTTGAAGGCTATACGGGGGGGCGTTGTCTTTGTGTGTGTGCGAGTGTTTCATTAATCAGCTTCTGACACTTTCCCAACTCACAATTAAAAGGGTCAGACGACGATGCATTGGCACCTTTCGAGAGGCTGCTGCTGCTGCTCGTGGGCTGTGTGCACGGAGCGGAGTCGGAGCGCGTCTCTCGCAGCCCCGTGGCAGGTTCAAAGATAGCGGTGGCGAGCGACAGAGAAATCATTATAACGCCACCGGAGGAAAGTGCACAGCGTGAGTGCAATTTAAACGCTCACGAATTATAATGCATTCCGCGCTAGAGGCCCGAGTGTTATACTTTTTTTCCTCTCCGCTTATAGATTTATTTTGCATATAAAAAAAAGTTTCAACAAAGACTCGCTCAGTTAATTTCCAGTTGGGACAAACTGTGGGTCCGTGTTGTAAGTGTTTGGGTAAGACTCGTGTAATTATGGTTGACGGGGAGTGGTAGTATAGCTACGAAGCCGGAAAGCCGAGTTCGATTCCCGCTCACGGCCAACATCGGTGGTGAATATGTGGACCGGCGCCTGGCATCCCCCTAGCTCGGCTCAGCCTCAAATGAGTACTCAGCGTGCTGTGTAACTATCAGCAGTGGAGATACGAAGGCGAGCCGCCGTGTTGTTTAGACAATCCATCTCCTCGTGCGGCGTGCCGGCCGCATCCACTGCGGCTCGCGCACAGCACTTCTCACGCCAAGGTGCGTGAACAGCCGCATGAGGAGCGAGTCTGCGTGCTTGCAGGGTGCGAGTGTACTGTGCTGTGTGTACTGTGCTGTGTGTACTGTGTTGTGTGTACTGTGCTGTGTGTACTGTGCTGTGTGTACTGTGTTGTGTGTACTGTGTTGTGTTACGGGCGACGTTATGTAATCGAGGAATTCTATTATGCTCGCACGTGTCGTGTTCATAAAGTTATGCAATGGGTGTGCAATGCGTGCATCTAAAGTAATACGCACTAATATACAAATTTAAAGTCCATGGGCTATCCACTGCCGGATATACGTATGACATGTGTAGAGAGTATGCGTTATGTATATGTGAGATGCACGGTATGTGTATGATTATTGATTGTTAATTCGTCCGTCAGGATTAGTAAATGTGTAATGTTCCGTACGACAATCGTGATGTGCAGAGAGTGTCTGGTGATCCTGCTTTGTGCGTGTGCATGTGTGTGTGTGCATGTGTGTGTGTGTGTGTGCGTGTGTGTGTGTGCATGCGTGTGTGTGTGTGTGTGCGTGTGTGTGTGCGCGTGTGTGTGTGTGTGCGTGTGTGCATGTGCGTGTGTGTGTGTGTGCGTGTGTGTGTGTGTGCGTGTGTGTGTGCGTGTGTGTGTGTGTGCGTGTGTGTGTGTGCGTGTGTGTGTGTGCGTGTGTGTGCGTGTGTGTGTGCGTGCATGTGTGTGTGTGCGCTACGAACCCAGCGACCCGAGTTCGATTCCCGGCCACGGCTAACATCAGTGACGATTATCTGAACCGGTCCTGGGCCTCCCCTCGGTCGACTTAGCCTCAAATTAGTACCTGGTGCGTAAACACATTACCACTGGAGAGACAAAGGCGGCCGGGCGTGGTGCTGGCCACCCACCCCCTTGTATGCCGTGCCGGCCTTCATAGGTGCTCGCTAATAGCACTTGCCCCAACAATCTGTTAAGGCTATACGGGGGGTCTTTGTTGTGTGGTGGCCGGGTGTGGTGCTACCTCCCCCCCACCCCCCAACTTCTAAAAGGTCTCCTCCACCCCACTCTCGCTCGCCTCTTTATGTCATCAGCTTGACCCCGGCCCGCATTCAGTGATTACCCGGTACATAGACACTGAACACAGACACTAAACACAGCGACAACTCTGTTGTCGTGTCCGATCGTGCCCCTCCAAACAACTCACTCAGTGTGTCCCGGGAACGCGTTGCACGCGACTTTGGTTTTCGCCGCAAGTCTTTCTCAGCCCCACTGCTGCCGCTTGCTTTGTGAAGTTCTTTCCGTGATTTCAATCCAACCACTTGCCGATGGTTGTCACGGTGACTTTGTCATTCAGCGAATCCGAGATGTTTAATATTCTCGTCAAGAGTCGTTATGCCTACATTTGAAAATAGGTTTTCCCCTTTTTCTGGCAACCTGTTTTGTTGCCAGAAAAAAGGGGAAAACCTATTCCCATATTTTGGGACTGGCAAAGGAGGTCCCATGATGTCGCTGCTCACCCCGAGCTCCCATTACTCTGATAGTGGCATTGTCTTTGAGCTGTACGCCTTTTGGCGTCCTCTGGTCTAACACCGTTTGAGACGAGGCTCAAAGAAAGCTGTCTCTGGTGTGGACCAATCAGTTTCAAAGACAATGCATATACTATTAGAGTATGTTTTTGTTTACATTCTAACCACAAGTATTGTGGTTAATGCAGACATGATTCCTTGTAAAAGGTTTCAGTTTGGTGTTTTAACATCTTAACACCTGTTTTGTTGCCAGAGAAAAGGGGGAAACCTCTTCTCATATTTTGGTACTGGCAAAGGAGGTCCCATGATGCCTACATTTCTCCAAGCCAATGTTTGGAAAATATTTTCTCAACAGCCTCGGTAACGATGTATATATATCTCCGAGTCTGAATCATCTTCTCATATCTATTGTGGTACTTTATGCAAGCCCAGTGGAGCTGTTCCAGCTTATGTTAATTATTGAGATAATGTTTGTATATATGTGTGTTTTTTTTACTAAGATCTTGTTTTGTGAAGTTTGAACGACTGCATCTGCTACCACTAAATCAAATGCGTGTATTGTAATATACTATAGCTGGGCATACCGGAATTGGATATCCATGTATTTTTGGAATGTCTGATTGGTAGTTTGTATGTGGTCAATGCCACAAAATCCAATTTTAAATCCAGCCTGATCTCGTGGTTGACTGGCCTATAACTTGACCATTATTCGATTATCTATGACCTTCTTGAACTATTCACGTGCATGTGACAAGAGGCTATTGGCTCTGTCATTTTTCAAATCAGCCTCATCTCCCCTTATGCGCCGTACCGGTCGTAATAGGCGCTCGTGTACAGCTGCTTCCCCCGATAGTCTGTGCCCCTGAGCGGTCACACGCCGTGGGAGCGGTGGTGAAGCGGTCACACGCCGTGGGAGCGGTGGTGAAGCGGTCACACGCCGTGGGAGCGGTGGGTGTAGTGGTTAGCGCGTTGCGCTATGAACGCTGTAGTCGAGTTCGATTTCCGCTCACGGCCAACACCAGTGGTGATTATATGAACCGGTCCTGGCCCTCTCCTAGGTCGACTCAGCCTCAAATTAGTACCTTGTGCGGTGTGCAAACATCGCCACTAGAGCGATAAAGGCGGTCCGGTGTGGTGCTGGCCACCCACCCCATCGTGTGCCGTGTTGGCCTTCATAGGTGCTCGCTAACAGCACTTGCCCCAACAGTCAGTTAAGGCTATACGGGGAGTCTTTGTCTTTGTCTGTTTATACGTTGGATGTGTGTGTGTTGTCTCGCGTACAGCGCGTGTCTTGTGACGTGTCGTGATCACAGTATTCTGTAATGTGTTGATGCGTGGTGCTCGGCATTTATGCACGTTGTGTATGATGCTGATTGCCCAATCATCCTACGTCGGCTACACGGGACATCTTTGTCTTTTTTTGCTACTTGTGTCCGTCCGCGTGTGTGTTTGTGTTCCCGTGTCCGTGTATGTGTTTCCGCGCGCGCGCGTGTACGTGTCCGCGTGTGTGTGTGGCTACGCGCGTGTGTGTGTGTGGCTACGCGCGTGTGTGTGTGTGGCTACGCGCGTGTGTGTGTGTGGCTACGCGCGTGTGTGTGTGTGGCTACGCGCGTGTGTGTGTGTGGCTACGCGCGTGTGTGTGTGTGGCTACGCGCGTGTGTGTGTGTGGCTACGCGCGTGTGTGTGTGTGGCTACGCGCGTGTGTATCCGCGTGTGTCCGCGCGTGTGATCGGCAGAGGCTGCAACCAGCGTAGCCCCCAGAGGAGGAGACTGCACGGGACTCGCGGCGGGGGAAAGCTCGCTCCTTGCTCGCTCCTTGCTCCCTGCTCGCTCACTGCTCACAACTCGCTCAATGCTCGCTCCTTGCTCGCTCCTTGCTCGCTCACTGCTCGCTCCTTGCTCGCTCCTTGCTCGCTCACTGCTCGCTCCTTGCTCGCTCACTGCTCGCTCCTTGCTCGCTCACTGCTCGCTCCTTGCTCCTTGCTCGCTCCTTGCTCGCTCCTTGCTCGCTCCTTGCTCGCTCACTGCTCGCTCCTTGCTCGCTCACTGCTCGCTCCTTGCTCCTTGCTCGCTCACTGCTCGCTCCTTGCTCGCTCACTGCTCGCTCCTTGCTCGCTCACTGCTCGCTCCTTGCTCGCTCACTGCTCGCTCACCCCGCGCTGGGATTGTCGCAGCGTCGCTCCTCGCTCACCACGACGCCTCTGCGAAGTCGCCCCGCGTGGACCGTCGACTGTGATTGGCCGCGACGAGAGTCGCCGTCTGCCAATCACTGCGGGCCGCGTGCTCTTCGTGCGTGCAGCGAGCATGGGACGAATTCTCGCGTCCTACGACGTCACTGCTACTCTCCTGCCTAACCCCCCCCGCCCTCCTATCTCTCTCGCTTATAAATAAGTAAACTAAGACGACTATTGGGGCAAGTGCCGTTAGCGGGCACCGATTAAGACCGCTACGACGCACACTTTGGTTGTCGTGGCGGAATCGGCGCTGTTCTGCCATCGACCACCCTGGTGCTGAGAGCGCGGCAGCCCACTGGGCCATCATTCAGGGCTCAGGGAGGGCCAGGGCCCGTTCACAAGCCGCTGATGTTCGCTACGGCCGGAAATTGAACTTGGGTCCTCGTGTTCGTAGCAAAGCTGCGCTAAACACGCCACCGCTCCACACACGCACGAGCACCGACGAAGCCCGGAACGGCACACGAGGGGGTGGGTGGCATACAACACGCCCGGCCGCCTTTGTCTCACCACTGGTGATGTTTACACACCGCACCAGCTGCTAATTTGAGGCTGAATCAACCTAGGGGAAGTCCAGAACTGATTCAGATAAGGTTCAGATAATTGCCAATGGTGTTGGCCCTGAGCGGGATTCGAGCTCGGATCGGTCAGCGTCGCACTGCAGCGCGCTAACCGCAGCGCCACCGCTCTCCGCATACATACAGACACACGGACACGCGGGCGGCGATGTGCGGCAGATGTCGCGGCGGGCCAGCCTCTGAAGGGCGTCTTCACTGGCGCGGTGTCCCCGAGACGCGCAGTCGTAACGAGCTGCCCGGCTCGTGCGAGCGCGCTTCTAATGCGGCCCAGGGCTCAGGGCACCCGGGAAAGGGGGGGGCGGGGGGTGACATGAAAGAGCGCACCGCGTTAGCGAAGAAACAAAACAACAAGGATGCACCGACCGCGTCTGTTTGTGTTGTGCAAATTCTAAAAGTGTCGTCGTGTGCACGTTCGATGTGCGGTTGTGTTCGCTCGCACACTCGTCGGGCGACCCTGAGTCAATGGTGGACATTCCACACTCGTATGGCGGGGACCAGTATGTCCAGAGGACATCCACTGTTGACTTCCCAGGATGTGGTCGTTATGAATGAAAGATATCGGCACACCAACTTGATGATGCCCAGTGGCACAGCTGTCGCGTGTGCAGGCGGAGCAACTGCACCGGAGTACACGGCGGTAGAAAGGCGGGGGGGGGGGGGGTCTTGAACAGGGGGGGGGGGCGTGTAAACCCGCGCCTGCTCCAGCACCCATGGCATCCTCGCTACGCTGCTCATGAAGCCACCAGATTTTTTGTAAACACCTCTGAATGTGTGACGACTCGTGTACATACATTGCCGAGGCAGCAAGAAAGGCCGCATCAGATGCTCCATCTTGGTTGGGGATCACCAGCAAGGCCGTCTCTCGCTCCCTCTCTCTGAGTGTGGCGATGCCAGCCCAGGGGGGGGGGGGGGGAGGAGTCAACAGTTGTTGTTTTCCGTGGGGGGAGTGGCCCCCGCCAAGGGAACGTGGAATTGCCAGTGCTCCTCGCCCGAGCCAGCATCGTCCCGCGCTCTTCTGAGCGGAACGCCGCTTCCATGGTGCCAGGAGATGAGGGTGGAGTGGTGGCGCAGTGGTTGGCGCAGGGCGCCGGCAACCTGAGCTCGATTCCCGACCACGGCGACATCGAGCGGCGAGCGACGTCGGCATCCCCCCCCCCCCGTCCCCGCCCTTCCTCCAGGCGCCGCCCGCCTCTGCGTCTCACGCACAGCGACCCCCCCCCCCCCACGCGGAGCGCTGCCTCTCACGTCTGTTCTGCCCGACTTCGCCAACCTCCACCAATAAGGCCGGGACAGTAGATGATGGATGGGGTGGTGCGGTTCGCACCACGCCTGGCCGCCTTTGTCTCTCCAGCGCTGATGTTTTACACAGCGCATCAGGTGCTCGTTTCAGACTGAGTCTACCTCTCAGACACCCTGGGACCGGTTCATATATGACTCGCCACTGATGTTAGCCGTGGCCGGGAATCGAACTCAGACGACGGGGATCACTGTCCAGTGCGCTCGCCACTTCTCCAGCGCCCAGCGCGCATCGGGCAGCAGCATCACACGCTCAGCGCCGCTGTTGAGCCGTAGAGAGTCTGGGGAGCAGTGGTTCCTCCTCCTCTTAACCTGGGGGGGCGAGATGCCGTTGAGAACCAAATGGGCGAAGGCTGCAGTCAAGGTGAAGAGCCACTGCTCTCGGCTGTGGAAGAAACAATCGCTGTTAGCGAGCACCTATTACGCTGACGCAGCTCACATTGAGCGCTGAATCGACCTAGAGCAGGGCCACGTGATGCAAGGTGCGGCCCTGCGATTGTTTGCTCACTACGCATGAAGAAACTCGACGCTGGGCACACGCACAACGTGCTGCGAGAGGTGGGGGTACCCACACTGCGCCCCATGACACACGACCTGCTGATGGACTAACTGTAGCACAGCACTGTTGACACACACTGCGGCATGGACAGACATGGGGGGGGAGGGGGATGATGTAGGAGAGTCGCGCCATTGTTTCAGCTGCCGGGAGACGGAGTCGAACCCGCGACGTCTCGTTTCAAATCCCGGCGTGCGGATTCCTCCATAAGGAGAGCCGACGTCGGGTACGCAACGTACGCAGCAAACCGTGCTAATCGGAGGTCTTCATGGCGAGTGTCAAACCACTACACCTCTCACATAACGCGCAATTAGCAACAGGTCACGTGCATCAGTAATTGGACAAAGATTGTCATCAAAAATCATTAAGGGCCGCCAATCAGCAGCGCGGGGGTACCCGTGTCTGGCCCCGCCGAGAGCTCCTGTGGACGTGCCGCTGATTTGATCGCGATGACAAAGTCGCACTTGGCGGACCTCCGCGCTTATCAACCCCGAGAGGAGAGCGCGCGTTGTTCATCTGCGATACGAAGTCGGCTCTTGGCGGATCAGCTGCGTTGCTCATAGGGCGCGAAACGATCAGTCCATATTTTTTGGGAGTCGTATTTAAAAAAAAATCCCTTACACGAAAAGGGCGATTAAGGAAATGTGCGGGGTTATGAATAAGATATGAACATTGTTGGCAGCGGCAGATGGAGTGGCTCACAATGGCATTCGCTAAACTACGAATGATTTGTTAGACGGCGCCTTGTCTGTCAACGAAGGGCGGCGAAAACGCCGTCCTTATTAAGAAATGTTTGATTATTTTTGACTTCATAAATATAACGAGTTCGGCTATTGCACGCGTAAAACATGAGCTGTGAAAAATAATCACTTTTATACGTTACAAGGCAAAGAGTGCCAGCTGGCACGACCGATGGCCCTTGCCGACCTCCCCTCGCAGTTGTGCTTAACCGGAGAGTGCCGACAGCGCGCCTCTTAATTGTCGCATTTTCACGATCACCATCGATTCACTCCCCCTCGAGTCACACATTGCTGCCCGCTGATACCCGCTGCGCATGCTGCTGCTGCTGCTGCCGACTCGTCGCTCGTTACATTTAGTCCTCCAACCTTCGCAGCCTCCAATGATCGCGGTGCCCCTCCGGGTTCTTGGGAGCCGCGCGCGCGTTTCTCCGCTCGCGGTGTCATTTTAATAGAAACGCATTCGCGCCGCGGCCGCTGCTGTTGCCGCCGCCGCTAGTGCTGTTGCTGCTGCTGTTGCTGCCATTACAGCCGCTGCTGCTGCTTCCACTGCTGCTACTGCTGCCTCTGCTGCTGCCTCTACTGCTACTGCTGCTGACTGCTGCTGCTGCATCTGCTGCTCTGCTGCTGCCGCTGCTGCTGCTGCCTCTGCTGCTGCTACTGCTGCTGACTCTACTGCTGCTGCTGACTGCTGCTGCTGCTGCCGCTGCTGCTGCCTCTACTGCTGCTGCCGCTGGGGTTGCCGCTGCTCGCCGTCCGCTGTCTACTCGGAGAGAGGGGGGAGATCCCCGTTGCTCCTGCCCGTGCGCCGATTTCATTTGTCAAACACAGGGAGCAGGGAAAAGCTTTAGTCTGACACCACAAGCAATAGCCTTGGCAGGGTGCGTGTTTTTATCAGCGACACTTAATCAATAACTGTTAATGTAAAGACAGGTTGCCCTTTTTTATTTCATTTCTGCCCGGGCCTCTCCTCTCCCCCCGCGCCTCGCTCCGCCACCGCCCTCGGTTTTGCGCCGCTGCTCCCTCCTGGCGTGGGTGAACGTTGGCGGTGTTCACGCGTCGTGTCCACACTTGACCTGTCTGACGACAGCCGCGGTAGCCGGTGTCGTGAGTGTCGCACTTGGTGAGCGCTCGCTTGCCGACGTGAGAGGCAGGCCGATCCTCTGTTGTCGTGTGTTTCACCGATAAAGAAAGATTTATGAACTGAAATCGGTGGCTTCACAGTAGATGTTGGCTGAGCCAATGAATCTCGTCTGTAGGCAGCATTAACATGTCTACTTAGAGCACAACGACTGTGGTCCTCGTCGCCGGAGCATATCTTTAATCATCTGCTCTCATCACGGCCGTTCCCATGCCCCATGAAACGAACTAATTTTCTCTCTCTCTCTTTTTAAAGAGACAATTATCAGTGCCATTTCCCACCAGGGTGTTAGTCCCCTCTCTTTTTAGGATCTCGCAGCCCGCTGTGTGAAGACGAAACTTATCTGATCACCTTTTGGCGCGTGTGGCGCTAATACCTGTAATCCGAAACCACTTTCATTAACCACGCCAAGCGTCCCGCAGCAGAATGACTTGGAAAGCCTTTTATTTAGAAACCCTAAACGGGTTTTTTTTTGTTTAAAACCAATAGCACGCTAATGAAAGCGGTGGCCACAGAGACCAAAGCCTATCATCAGGAACGAATGGATGATAAAGACCAACCAGCATCCAAATGCGCCCATCAGCCACGGTTCAAAGCCAGTGCAGGCTGCACACTGCGACGGGGGTCTGTTGCGTTACCACAAATTGAATACAATATCACAATTGGGCTGCTACCAGAGGCCATGCTGTGCGATAGAAACTAACTCGCGCGTTGCGTGAGAGTGCGTGCGTCCGTCCGTGCGTGCGCCTGCGAAGCCGCTCGGTGTCAGGAATCAGACTGGACGGGTTCGAGCTTCTGGCCTGGCTTTGGTAAAGACGCGAATGGATTGAAGCATCAGCGGACCAAGAGAGGAGATTCGTCCTGGTTACGTGGTCAATAATGGGAATTGAGAATATCGCCGTCTTTAGTTTGTTTGACCCTGATCACGATGTTCTTGTCAAGAAAGTCCTCGTTATTAGGAGCACGTGTGCATCCATGCAGTGCGCACCTACAGGCGTGTGCAGGTGTCATGAGCAGGACAATCTACGTTATTTGGAGACAGGTCTTCCCCACTGCAAACAACACTCCGCCGGAAGTCAAACAAATGCACCACCATGAGGTAAATAATGAATTGTCACTTATATTTTTAACTACAGTACTGTGCATTACTTATTTTTGTCAGTACATTTGAAGACAAACAGTACTGAAAATATGCATTTGTGTTCAATTCGCATTTAATTTCACTTCAAAGGATTGATTCACAATTAATTACTCCTGGGTCAGATGATTGTTTAGAAGGTCACGATGCCAATTTGCAGCGATACCCTCCACCACCCGACAGAGCCAATCACTTCAAGTCGTCACGTGACGGGCAAACGCCAATTGCTTTGGTTTTGAAGCAAACCGGGCGAGGAATGTTGAAAACCTAAAGCAACATTTCTTGACAATTTTGTACGAGCGACGTTCCGCTGGAGACTACATGCAGCATGGCCAGGTGTTAGCAGCAGCAGCAGCAGCAGCTGAGCTCTCGTAGCGCGAAGGCCGAGAGCTGCGAATTCGCCTTGTCGTCCACGCGTTGCGCAGCTGTGTTAAGCAGACTTTGTGAGTGTTTGAAAAAAATCACCGATACATTTGCTGAAACAGTGCAGGCTCCACGTTTTTATTTTGGCGCAGTCAGCATTCTTCAGATTGAAACTTCAATGGGGCAGCACATTGCGTTGTGAATGTTAGCGCAAGGCTTTGCTTCATACACTGCCTTCAAAACAATTTTGGCCAAAAGAAATATCATTACAAAAAAAATAAACCATTTACCATCGTTTTTTTTATTATTCACTTTAACTCACGATATCAAAAAACCTATTCGAGACCATTGGGGCGACCACGCGACCACAACTGTCAAAACTAGGGACATGTGGAAGTCATAAGAGAAATCCAAAGATACTGTGCCAAAACCATTCGACATTAGCCAAAGCAGCCTTACAGAAAATTTAGTCTGGGACGTAGTTGCCGGCTTAAATCCCGATCAACTGTTCGTTCGGTCAAGACAATTCTGGATTATAAATTTACGTCAAAATTGGTTGTCCTGTGGAGAGACTGGCCCCCATCATGGGAATGTGTATTTGTCACCACTGATACACTGGCTCAGGGCTCTCAATGTATAGTGCATCTTGCTCACTGGAGCACGCAGACACCCTGACTTCTCTTTCCACTTGGTGGCATGGCAGCAGCACGCGGGCACACACTGCCGTGGGCAATGCCCTCCCGCCCGCGCCACTCGCTGCGGTTCGTCTGTCTCGCTCGCCACGCCGTCACGGCTCTGCCGGTGGCCATGCTGGCCAGTGACCGATGCTGACCGCTGACCGGTGACCACACGTGACCGGTGACCAGCACTCGTGGGCTGCGTGCGACGAGCCGGGCCCCCTCTACCTGGGTCTTGCCCCACCGTGGCGTTCCTTCTTTTCGTAACATTTCAAAATGCCCAGCCCAACTCTGCTGATGAGACACTGGTTGGGGGAACCAGTCCAGAGTTCGATGCCTTTTCTTTGAACCAATGATGGCTGAAATATTTCCTTCCCAGGATGCCGTGTAGCCAATGGGATGAATTACCGGTTTTTAGAGGACTGCGGCCTACAGAATGCACGAGACTTTCACCGCTGATTTTTGGAGTGTAACTTTACAACGTCATGTGGAGGTTGAGAGTGATGAGACTCATCCAATGAAATGTTCGCACGACCCAGTGTGTGAGTGATTTGCTTGATCGACCCAGCCCAAACTGCTGGACAATTGAATTCGTGATTTTTCTGATGATATGGTCATGGACACCTCGAATGTCAACGTCTTCTGATTTATTACCTTCAAAATAATGTCCTAAATTTAGCCAACTGCAAAATATCAACTATCTACTCAAGGGGAAATATTTGGGATTTGAAAATGAAAATTCTTATAAACGACCAAATCTGTCTTGAGATGCCAGCTCAATTTTAGACGTGAAGATATGGATGAAATGTCCAACTTGGAAAAATGAAACATCATAATTAATTTGTTAAATTAATCTACAGCTGTCAGACAGAATTGAAGCACGGTTGTTAAATATTTGGTACTCACTGACATTAAATACATTTTCCAAAGCTCATATAATTATGAATTTCAATATGTTGGTAACATTATATAAAGTGTACCCCGATATAAAGTCAATGTTGAAGACCGTACAAACACACGCCACTGTGCACAAGTGGCATGGGGAAAATATCACCAAGCTTGATAATTACCCGTAATTCCAAATTAAATAAACTAAATCACAACCCTCGCATGCTTGCCATGCGTTCCTCCCCCATGAAACTGCTACAGGGCAACAATCGGCACACCGTTTGAGAACGAACGCGTGCGAGACGACGCACCCGCGCGCGTTTACAGCCCCGAATTGAGCGAATCGCAGAAAGTCGTCACGACCGCCACGGCGTAGAACAACGAGCGGCGTGGAGCCCTCCACGCGCATCATCGAATTCTCCCTCCACTCGCCAGCCGCACTTCCTAATCTAATTCTCTTTATTTCGCACGACACCGCAAAAGAAACAGGCTGCAACAGCTGGTGGAGATGCTCAAGGAAAAAAAAATCCCAAGATGTCTTTGAGGATTAGCTGGGGCTTATCTCACTCCTTGCTTGTGCGCGCACACGCACACAGCGACGAGACTTAAAGCTCGCTAAATGAAGAGGAGCCCGCTGCATAGTTGTGCGGATGCCTCTTGCACACGCCACCGCCGCTTGGATAAACAAAACAAAAACACGAGAAAAAATGTACCCAGAAAATGTATTCTAGAAATGTTCGCGTGGAATTGTGCGAAACCCCACCCCCCGCCCCTCCCCACCTTTTGCCTTTTTTTCTGTTGCATGGAATTTTCAGCCGAAGACAAATGAATATTTTGGTTAATAATGCATAATCTCAGCCAGGCGAAGAAAATGAAGTCTGTGCTACCACCTGCTTCTGTCTGCGACGAGAAAGCCTTTTTAATGCAGCCGGACAGCCCCAAAAGTTTATTTCAGCATCACTCACGGCGCATTTCGCACGGACACCACGCGTGGCTCTAAACGCACCAGATGTTGACGTGGGACAAAGTTAAACACACTGCTCGGGTTGTTCTTGTGAGACTGTTGGGGCACGCGTCGTGAGCCAACACCGATGACGGCTGGCGTGGCACACGAGAAGGAGAGGAGGGGGTGATGCTCTGGCCAGGTACCCCACGGTTGCCACAGTCGTCACGGCTTCACCCGATGTTCACGCAGACCACGCCGCTGCGTCGGGCACTCATTTAAGGCTGAGTTGATCTATGGGAAGTCCAGGGCACAGGTCACAACCACGGGAGGTTTATTTACCCGGCTCGGTTGCACGTCTGCAAATAATTCTCACGTAAAATAACGAAAACAAAATGCCTTAAATACTTTATACGTGTTCCTCATTATAATAAAATCTATTTAAAATTTCCTTTTCATATTTCAGGAGTCATGATAGGTAAAGCAACGTGTCCTCATTTTGGATTCCGTGAGAATAATAAAGTATATTATCATAAATCGTTCTTATTGGAGTGGTGATGCAGCGGCTAGCCTCGCGCGCCGTAAGCATGGGAACCTGAGGAGTGACTTCATCCCACACTGACACCCACGTGACCCACCACTGACAGTCACGTGACCCACACTGACCGGTGCCGTGACCCACACTGACAGCCCCGTGACCCACACTGACAGCCCCGTGACCCACACTGACAGTCACGTGGCCCACATTGAAAGGCACGTGACCCACACCGACAGTCACGTGATCCACACCGGCAGTCAAGTGACCCACACCGACGGTCACGTGACCCACACCGACAGCCCCGTGACTCACACCGACAGTCACGTGACCCAGACTGACAGTCACGTGACCCAGACTGACACCCCCGTGACCCACACTGACACCCACGTGACCCACACTGACACCCACATGACCCACACTGACAGTCACGTGACCCACACTGACACCCACCTGACCCACACTAACACCCACGTGACCCACACTGACACCCACGTGACCCACACTGACAGTCACGTGACCCACACTGACACCCACGTGACCCACACTGACACCCACGTGACCCACACTGAGGCGTTACCCCAGCAGTGCATGTCCACTGTTAATAGTAATGCATAATTAATAACATACAACATACAAACTGTAGCGGCAGGCTTACTACACAGCGTGACGTGAATCAGCATGTAGAACAATAAGACGTTATTTGTAATTGTTTTCTGCAATATATAAAACCACGCACGTGAGGACTAATTGCGTCAAGAATCATAGCGAGTCTCATTCGCTCCCTGGACGCAGGAGAATGCATCGCGAGGCGCTGTGGCTCCGTGTGCCCGCCGCTTGCCCACGCACACGGGGGGCAAGCGGCGGGGTTTTTTTTGTTATAATTGAAACAAATGCAGCAACGTGGAGGTGATGGAAAACAACACCGACAACGCGCGTTCTACGTTTGTACGATTTCACGAACAAATAAATAAGCGTTGCACCAAATAAATAAATAACCTCTACTCACATTAAAAAACGCAAGCACAACAACAACGCGGCTAAAAGCAAGATCGCATCTGGCCGCTGCGCTGCGCTAATTAGCCGAGCTAATATCAGTCGCGGCGCGCCGTCTACCGCCGCGCGCTCGCCGCTGGACCATCGCAGGAGCGGGCGGACTTCTTGACCTGTCTGCCGCGAGACGCGCAAACACTCGACAGCTGCGCCAGAGCACTGTTTGTTCCATGCCCCGCAGCTTCACAGCGGCATGCGGTGAGGGGGGGGATGGGAGGGGGTGGCTCGAGAGAGATGCGGGTTGGTGATGGAGGGGAGAGCTCTGGGTGGATGGAAAAGTATATTGGGTGACTTGGTGGGTGATGGTAGCTATATGGTGGTAGCTATAGGATGGTAGATATAGGATGGGAGCTATAGGATGGTAGCTATAGGATGGTAACTATAGAATGGGAGCTATATGAGGGCTGGTGGCTGGGCTGGTAACGATGGCGACTGCAATTCATAACGGAGACGCAGGGACGCGTTCATTACAGGCGGATTCCACCATATTCATTAAAATAATGTTTATTGTTTTTCTTGACGAAAATGAAACAAATAAATCTAACGGCATTTTTATTAATAAAGCTCAGCGCATTAGTAATCAGAACGTGAATTGTTTTCCAATTGATGCAATTACAATTTTTTCTTAAAGAGGCCATACATATTTACGGCTAATAAAAACAATCCTACTAGCAATGATATCACGAATGAGCTTTTCACTTGCACAAGTCGCTTCCCACTATCAGGTGAATATTCGCGATATCGCAATCGTTGTTTTCTGCATGTAGCAGTAGCCACGTGTGAAGAAGTACAAAGGGAAATGAACGAGTGGCCGGTTGTTGTCGTGATGCACGCCACGTCTCGCCCGCCGTTTGCTCCACTCGGGAATGGAACTGCATTTAATGTTTTTAGCAAAGATTTAGAAACTTACCACCAGTTTACCGGCTATGGGTATTCTATATCGGGCGCACACCTCTATAGACTCGCGTCGAGCACGGGTTTCTCGAGCATGTGATGTGATTCGTGGCAGGTATAATGCTTTAATCGCCGCGCCGCCGTGAATGTCCCGGTCGTGCCCACGTGTCCACGCGTCTCTATGGCCACAGACCACAGCCTGAGGATCGCTTCTCCGGCTCTCCACATCGGTCGACACGCGCCAACTCAACGTGACGAACCATTTCAACAGCGTCACCGTGAAAGGTCGGACTGCACGACAGAGGATGGTTCGGGTGACGGTCAAAAAGCTCTGACAACGAATGCCAAAAATGTGGACGGAGCCAAGTGGCCATCTCCCTGCCCTGTATAATAATCTATAATAATACCTGTGCCACGAACTCCAGTCAAAAGTGGAACCTGCTGATCTCGGATTATACTTCTGAGCAGTGATTTAAACGAAGTATTTATGACAATGCATGTATGATAACGTACAGCTTCTTGTCGATGCACTGCCGGACAGAGGGAGATCATTTGTGTAGAAATCATGAAGGCCACGTGACCGATGGGATGTTGAGGCAAATACTTTGTTTGTGTGGAGAGAGCAACAAGGGAATGAGGCTTAACTCTGCGCCATGTATTGTTACCGCGACGTTCTCCACAATGACGTTGAATGATCCGTGCTCAATCTAGACTGGATCCGTGCAACTTATCTGTGGGCATCATTGACCGATGGGGCCGCGCGTAAAGCAGGTGCATTTTGACGATACACATCAGTGGAGAATCGGTGGAGCATTGTGAATGGAGGTACTCGTGACGCGTGTCTATACCCATACGGCACAATGCGACCCCATAATAATAATAACGACGAGGACGATCCCACGCGATCGTCAGAGTTGGCGTGCGACGGCTGTGCCCGCGAGGCCGCTGGGAGGACAGGGGTGGCTGTGGTTGCTCTTACAGCGTCACGTCCACCGCGGGTGCCTGTGTCAGCACCTTTCACTGCTGCAGGGAACACGGCAAATGCACCAGCAACGGGGATTACATCGTGAATGATGGAGCTGATTTTAAAAACAAGCGGGTTGTTTTGTTGTTGTTGAGATCTCTGCCAAGCAAGATTTCATTTCGTATTTCGTTCAAAAGACGTATTTGACACCGTAAACTTTGTCCGTGTTTTAAAGTTATTTTTGGCAATGAAGGGCAATCGCAAGTTTACATTCCGACGTGCAGAGAGAAGCACGACCGGCAAAGGAAGCCACCCAAGTATTTAGCCGAGCAGAGAAATTGGAGGCTGGTATTGAAGAAGAAGAAGAAATAACGTGAATTCCTTTTCATAGGTTGTGTTTTCTTTTTTTTATTAATTCTGTTACTTGAACATTCTTAATAATAATAAAAAAACGCGATGAATTTTCCACATTCCTGCTATAAATGACAACAGAAAATGTATAAATGTTGAAACTCAATACGGGCACTCGAGTTTGGCGGTGGGGGCGTGCGGGTCGGGCCGCACGGAATTCCGTCCTCTCTCTGGCAGAGGGCTTAAGAGATCAGACACCTGGGCGTTGCAGACACCAGACCCCCGCTGCCCTTCCTTTGTCCGTCTGCTACCCATAATCCCTGGCCAGACACGGGGCTCTAAATGGGGCTGTCTGGACGTGACGACTGTTTGTGCTCTTGAAGCTTCCCCTCCCTTGCAAGCACTCCCCAAAAACGAAGCCCTTCCCCCTCGTCCTACCACTCCCCGCCACCCTCCGACCCACCCCCGCCCTCTTATCCCCCCCCCCCATACCTAGGTCCCAGGCCTCTTCCCCAAAACCATTCCCGCCCTCCCCACCAATCTCCATTCTCCCCCTCCCTCCCTCCCCCCCCTCCCTCCCCCCCCTCCCTCCCCGCCGGCCAACAGCCTCGCACTCCCCCTCGTCCCCTGCGTCTCTCCCGCCCCACCCCCACGGCCACCCCAACCCGCCCTTGCCCAGCCAAGTTGGGAGGCTGCAGCTTTTGAACTTTCCCAGGATCCCCTGGTGGCTCCGTGACCCCAGCGGGCTCGCTTGAGCACGCGCGGGGGGCCACAGCTGTGGCCGCGAGGCCCTCTCCTCGCCCGGCGCCGAGAGCCCGCTCAGGCAGCCCCCCCCCGTCCCCCGCTTTGTCCCCGCGTCGTCTCACGGAGCGCGCCTCTCGCCCCCATCAGGAATCAATCAACGGGAGGAGCGACGCCTGTTTTGTTTTGTTGGTTCCTTGCGGATTCACTCGAATCGTTTGTGTTTGATGCCGCGCGCTCGAGTCGGGGGTCATCGTTCGCGCGTCGGTGTAATCGTTGACTTGGGCCACACATCTTCATGTGCCCCTGTGCGTCTCTTGCCTTCCACTGTGCCACGAACCCCGCGACCTGAGTTCAACTCCCGACCGCAGCTACCATCGGTGCGATTAGCCAACATCAGCAGCGAGTGATATCCGAACTGACCTTGGTGAAGTCTCTTCAAACAACCCCGTGACGGACGCGGCGTGGGGTAAACCGTCATCCAGCAGTGGATTGACAAATGTCTGCAAGAGATTCATATCGTTAACCCTTGTGAGGGTTTGAGATCCATTGCGTAACCAGACGTGCCCGCCACGCTCGTGTTACACACACACGAGTGTGTGTGTGTGTGTGTAACACGTGTGTGTGTGTGTGTTTATCTAACGCAGCACGCAGACCCAAACACAGGCTCCTTGTTCAGCATCACAGCACTTTGGGGTGGCTCCTCCCGGCGAGTCGCGGTGCGGCAACGCATTCCCTGGCGACGTATTTCAATTGCTGCGACTCGGGGGACTGCGATTCCATCCGAGATTCCGTTATCTCGATGCCATTGCGGTGACTTTGTTTTTTGCTCTGATTTCTATTCTCTTGATTGTTTGACTGCGCTTGAACGTCTTTCGCCTTCGTCATGTTTGCTGATAGCGGATCACTCTTGCAAATGAGACTAACCTCCTGAACTCTCTCCCTCTCACCTGGTTAAACAAAATAAACTCGACTCCAGCGCCCTCAACTGGCTGCATGGGTCACACGAACCCATTACATACAACACGCAAATCAAACAACACTGATCAATTATAATTATCGTACCCGAAATCCGATGCTAATATCGCGAGCTTAAATAATCGATTTTAATTAATTAAGGCCAGCACCACAGACGAGGGGCGGATGTTGGCAGCGCCACAAAGACAAAGATTGCCCTATAGCTTTCACATGTGTTGGCAGTACCACACACGAGGCAAAGACAAAGATCCCCCGTATAGGCTTCACTGACGTATGAGGCAAGTGCTGTTAGCGAGCATCTATGAAGGCCAATATGGCACACGATGGAGTGGGCGGTCATCACCACGCCCGACCGCCTTTGTCTCCCTAGCGACGTTTTACACCGCACAAGGTACTCATTTGAGGCTGAGTCGACCTAGGGGAGGCCCAGAACCAGTTTGGATAATCATCACTGTTGTTGGCAGTGAGTCGGAATCGAACTCGGTTGGTCGGGTTGGTAGTGCAGCACGTACATAGATACACACATTCATAGATACACGCATACAAACACATCAAGAAAGTGGTCAATACATTTTAAGACACATTCAAAGGTCGTGATTCAGGAATTATTACAAAAAAATATTACAAACATTTGATATCGTTCACACTAGGTACTGTGTATACACAACTTTAACAAACATCACGTTCAAAATAACTAAATAAATACGATTTTAGGGACTGCTGGCATGAACACAGAACATCGGTAATCAAATAAACACAATTTTCACGAACATTAACGCCGTCTAGGCGACTGCACATCCCCCTGTGTGGGATAGCAGCTAGAACCACGGTGGTTGCGTTTTAAATGTTCTGTTGGTCACTGACGTTATCATTTTCATAACGTGGCAAAACCTGGCCGTGGATGTGCTGGCCACGATGTTCACCAGCAGAGCGTCAACTGCAAAATCCAGATTTATATATATATACAAAAACTACTGAGCAGCTGATTAAGGGTTCAATATTCAACCGAAATGGGGGTTTTTCATAAACAATAACTATATTAATAACTTATGACCCATCGTTTTTGTACTCTCTCATCATTCTCCATCAAAGGCAAGAATAGCCACAATAAAACCGCCAGCGAGTGAATGCCGCGATGGGGAACACGTGGGTGGCCGGGCGACGTGCAGCAGCAGCTTCAGCAGCCCGGCGCGTGGCACGCAGAGACGCGGCCACCGTGCCCCCCCCCCCGCCTCCCATTGCGACGCCCGCTTGTCAGATGAAATCAACTAATCTGCGCCTCTGGCGGACAGCACGTCCATCGGCTATGTCCGACGTTTCATGCTGCTGCTGCTGCTGCCCGCTTGCATGCAGTCACCGGTCATATGGCACCATTTTGAAAGTGGTTCCATCGTGGCTATTGGTAACACGAGCAGCACTTCCTTCCCAATGAGATCACGGCGTGGGCTCTCCCATGAAGTTCAGATCCAGGGGCGAGTCCTCTGAGTGCCGTGCGATGTTATTCTCCCTCCTGCAGTGTGTCCACGATCCTCTCCGGTTGGCATGGAGTTGAAGCAAATTGGAATTCGTCCAGGACGTGGCTTGTGGATCCAGACACGACGTTTTGGACCTTCCCGTCACATTTGAAAAGCGTCACTTTTGCATGAAGTCTCCATTTGAAACCCACGGCCTGGGCGCCTGGGGCAGTTCCCGGTCACCGTGATGCCGTCATGGCTAACCGGCCTCACCGTGGCATTCATAAAAACGACGTTGCACTATGCAATGCATGCTTCCGGTACAGTGAGCTGGTGCTGCTGCTGCCACAGTGGACAGTGGTGCAGTGAATGGTTCGCGCACTGGAATCCAGAGGGCACCGTTTCGATTCGAGCTCCCGGCGCGGCAATTAACGATGCGTGAAAATGTCTCAAACCCCCTTGCGCCGCCTCTGTGCACCCAGCCGCATGAATGTGCGCGTGTGGTGGGCCAAAGTGTGGGTACGCCCATCTCTTCCAAGACTTTTGTTTAGCGAGGAAGAGTAGACCAAATATCCCCTAGAGCTCCCTCTAGCAGTGAGTCCCTTCTGCCGGCAGTGGCGTGAGCGAGCGATTGCAGGGCTGCACCTCTGCTCTTCCTTGAAACTGCGCGCGAGGCGTCTCGCATGCGCGCACCTCCTGGTGAGTGTCACGTGCGCACTGCTCAATCACAAGCTCGATTTTAGTTCCATCCGAAACGAATTCATCCGAAACGAATTCACTGGCAACCGAGATTATTTATTTTCCCATCCACCCCCACGTGGTGCGACTTCCGCTATCAGACGTAAATAAATCAAACGTAAATTAAAATACACTAAAAAAAAAATCTGCGACCTGTTTTTGTTAAATATATAAAAACCAAATGCCGATGCCAAAACTATTCCACAGCACATACAACAAACAGTGCACGGTAATTAAGTGCTCCTAGTTTTATTACCACACAAAACCGCTCGGGTTCCTGTGCTCATACGGATGCTGTGCATGGGAATATTTACCTAAGACTGCGGCTTCGCTAGCAACGCGCGCACCGAACCTCCGGCTGACAACACACGGAGGCATTTTTTTATGCCTGGGACATTTTTCAGGCATGTACAGCTTTTCCTTGTTTCCTTCACCTTTAAAAAAAACGCGTATGAAAACCCCTTTAGTAGCAATTCCTTCAAGAAATCATAACAAATGCAATGACAGCATGATCCGCAATGCCCTCATGTATTTTTTAAACAAAGTTAAACATTTCATACCCTTAAAAGGTTAAACGCAAAGACGAAGCCAATTATATTTTTCCCAAGCTCGTCTCAAGCTGCTCGGGATTATTACCGTGTGCACCTTCCACGCGTTATCCAAGGAACCTTGGGGAGCAGTACGAGTCTGGACCTGAGCTGGCGGTAATTGCAGCTGAGTGCGTTGCGAGAATTCCAGCCGCACCTTTGCATTAGCCATTGCTGCGGGACGATCTTGCAGAGGCCACGGGCAATTGACCCGGCTGGCAGTGGTTCAGGCCTTGATCAGCAGCAGGCCGCCAGCACGGCGGACCGAGAGACAGCGCCTCATTAGCAACGCATCCAATCCACGCACCCAGCCCATTGTTGTCCTCGGCCGGACCTGGCTGGAAACGTCGGGGCCGGCGCGAGCCATTGTCGGAGCTCGAAGGGGCATCGCGTGGGGGGTGGAGGTTAGAGGAGGTGAGGGGCGGGGACAAGGGGGCGGGGTGAGAAGGAAAGAGGAGAGAGGGCAGACGGGATGGAGAGTGGCGAATGGGCAGGGATTCGGGGGCAGTGAGCTCGAGGGGGGGAAATAAAAGCACGCGGTGAAAGCAAGGGGCACCGCGACAACAAGTTTCTTCGACTGCCCGGTGCTGCGCGGGCCAAGTCACAGAGGGATGAGATCACTGCATAATAGGGTTGGGGTCAAATTTCCACCTCTTTGCAAATGCCAGACCATTTCAGACTTCCTTTCCATCAGGAGGCTTTGTTCGCGTCCAGACAGAATTGAAGTCGCATGTCAAAGACCAGGACCTTTTGTAAATTAGCGGGGCGAGCTGGAAATGGGCCCAAGCGCATTGCCCGAACTGGTTTAATTAGGCGCAGCCTCGCCTAAGGGACTTGGCACAGACTTGAGAGGGAAAGAGCGGGGCTTCAGTCGGGGCCAGTTGCACCGCACATACCGAGGGAACCTTTAGGGGGAGCGCAGCGCAGCCAGAGCCCGGTCAGCGGCGGAGACACCCCGCGCGCTCCCTCGAGACCTTAAATGGTGAAGATTTTGAGACTCGTATTTAATACTTTTATTATGTTTTGCGATTCAGGTGCTGGGGAAGTCTGTGTTTCTAAGTGTCGGAGTTCGGCAGTGCTCGAGGCTTTTATCAGCGTGCGCTCATGACTGTGAGGCCAAACTTTCTTCGTCCGTGTTTGATGATTGTTAACTTGATATATATATGATTGTTAACTTTATATATATTTTTTGCGTTTAGCCTAGAGTTCTTCATGATTGGGACTGCTTCTCTTGGATAGGTGTTTGAGTGGATGTAGCCTTTGGACCTTAAAATAGTGGCGTAAATTGCAGTCTAAGCTTAAGCACCGTGTTAAATTAATATAAAATATAAAATGTAAAGCAGCAGCCTTCATGGTTACCAGCAGGAACACATTCTTACACCTTACGTTTCAACGCCGCCTTACAAGCAATGCTTTGTTTCGTGCCAAGGTGTATTACATTAATATAAAGTGATGGAAAATATGCATGTCATATAATTATCAACATGTTAAACATGCACTTTAATTACGTAAGAAAGAAACATCTTAAGATACACACCGCCTTCGCTCCGCTGTTTCCTGTTGGAGTCAAAAAATAGTTGCATCTTGATGAACTTCAACTTTGTAATTGCCTCCTACATTTCACCTCGATGATGATGATGATGATGTTGGTGATGATATCCTTGTTAACGAACAATACCGTCGTCATTCGCAGCCATGTGTCACTCCTCTGCTGGATGAAGCCTCCGCAGGCTGTGAACTTAACCCACCGGGTTCACAGCGCACCGAGCTAACCGGCACGCTTCTACCCCCTGATGATACGCGTAGCACCGTGTCCACAGTTTATTTGAATAGGGACGTTGTAGCCTAATTGACTATCAACTGCATCGTTCTCCTGCCCTGAGGCAACAGAGGTTTGATCTAAAACGTGTTGCTGTGAGGTTGGCTCCACCGGCTGAGCGTCGTCATCCACCCTGCGAGACGCCACCGTGGAGCATCATCACGTGCAGCAGGCATGAGGCCCACCAAGAAGTGCGGGTTTCCAGTGCCTAGCCAAGCCATTGGAATATCATACCTAACATTGATAAAGCCCACGGGAGATGAAGGAATTCCAGAGCCAATCATCGGATTGTATTGAATTTGGAATCCCACAATCCGTTGCATCCCTAGAGCTTTTCCTTTGGTGTGAAGCCGGCGCTTGTGTTGACGGCTGCCACCAAACTCGCTGCTTTGAATCGTTCCACCAAGTTAGCAGTTTCACATTGCAGATCACGTTCTTGACTGTGCTCTTATTGCATTGTGTTACACAGGGTTCCCCTGTACAGCTCTGGTGTCTCAGGTGGTACAGCCCAAAGTGAACTTGCCATGATGTCATAGACCCAGCGGTCTTTTTGGGTGCGCTCATGATATATATTTTTGGAAAATTGGCAATTCTAATAAAGAGATTATGTAATTGAAGTTGTGTGCACAGTTGTTGCGAAGTCTCTGTGTATAATTACTCTGGTCCGGATGATGGACGTTACTGGCACACGCTTGGCTTGGCAAACAGCACCAGGGGGTGTCAAATGTCTCTAACGAAGTGGGCGGCAACGTGATCTGAAATCCGTCCACACGTGAGGAACTCTCGACGCGCTCGCAGCAGCGAAGGCAGCACGAGGAAGGTCTGCATGGAGGTCTTGGTTGTGAATCCGTCGACCTCGGTGGCAACAACAAGACCAAGAGACACGCGCGCGGGCCCGTGATGTCACGCGGGACGTCAGCTGTTTGATCGGGGACGTGCCAAACATTGCTTTGTGGTTGTCTGTGAGGGTGGGGTTATTGTACTTTGTTGTTATTGTCCCCAACTTTATTGCAATTGAGCCGTCACATCGCCCTGCGTTACGGAGACTCCATTCGGAAACCCGTTTGGAACAGTGACACCATCATGATTCGAGAACGGTCCGCCGAATGAGATATCGCAGCACTCCTTGTGAGTTCACTTCAATGAAATTGACCTCTTATCCACTCCAAGAGACAGCGCTCTCCCACCCACCCTGCTACAGGCAAATGTCCATTGCTTGGCAATCAAACCGATAAGTTTAAGTCTCAGAGCAGGAATTTGGCCAAATTATGTGCAAAACCAATTTCACATGATGCGTTTTTTTATGTGCAGGTATTGGTGACCAGGCTCAGCACCACCAAACACAAAACACTTTTTAAATGTCTGGACACATTCCGAGATTAATTGCCACACACATTTCCTTTCTGGGTCCTGATATAGACGAGCATGGCATCATTTTGTATGAAATGTTCAGGGATTCTCATCTGCCAACAATCTGAATTTTGTGTCTCTGCAACCGCCTCTCAGAACAGCATCAGCGCTATAATTCCTAAAGCAGAGTACAGCAATTACTCATACAAATAAGCCTCTGGCCCGTGTATACTAATTTCAAAAAAGTAAATGTACAGCCCCGTGTCAAAGTACTGCTGGATGAAGGCCTCTCCACGCCGCGTCGGGCGTGGCGGATGTTTGCCATACTTCACCACACTGGTGAGTGTGGGTTGCATCCAAAGGAGATGTTTTACTTTACAACAAACCTGTCTTTTGTAAGGACGCGTAGTGCTGCCCGCGCACACCCACGACGCACTGGTGTGCTGGGTGACAGCGGTGGGTCAGACGAGGTGCAATAGAAGTGCCAACATCACTTGCCCCGACGTGAATGGCCGGTGACCACAACCCCGTGGCAGCACTTGGCAACCGCACAGGGGACGGTGTCCAGGTATACATTACACACGGGTGGATTTCAACACAGCTGCCACTGAAGCCAAAGTGAACAGAAATGAAACTGGAGCTACGATTGCGACTCCGCCAGATTGAGAAAGGGACTGCAGCATTCATCCTCGAGCATTCGATATCTTCCACCATTGTCCTTGCTCCCTCTGAATTTACAATGTCATTACATATGAAGGGAATGCCAGGTGTTTCCTTAAATAATCCCCCCATGGACACTCTTCGTGAAGAACATTTACCCCGCGACAATCAAGAGAAAAAAAAATGCTCGAAAGAAAATTACTTGCAATCGGTCCGGGGCTTCTCAAACATTTGCGTAAAAGTCGCGTAATTGTGGGGGGAAGGAAAAACAACCTCCGTCGTCAGTCGATCTTCTCCGTGCACGGCGCCGTTCCCAGAGCCAAAGCCACAGCCATCATCGCGCGCCAAGGCGCAATGGGGACTGTCCGCCCAGGGGGTGTGGAGGAGTCCCCGCTGCTCACGGGACCCAGGGGGTGTGGGGGGGTCCCCGCTGCTCACGGGACCCAGGGGGTGTGGAGGAGTCCCCGCTGCTCACGGGACCCAGGGGGTGTGGGGGGGGTCCCCGCTGCTCACGGGACCCAGGGGGTGTGGGGGGTCCCCGCGGGACCCAGGGGGTGTGGAGGGGTCCCCGCTGCTCACGGTACCCAGGGGGTGTGGGGGGGTCCCCGCTGCTCACGGGACCCAGGGGGTGTGGAAGGATCCCCGCTGCTCACGGGACCCAGGGGGTGTGGGGGGGTCCCCGCTGCTCACGGGACCCAGGGGGTGTGGAGGGGTCCCCGCGGGACCCAGGGGGTGTGGAGGGGTCCCCGCTGCTCACGGGACCCAGGGGGTGTGGAGGGGTCCCCGCGGGACCCAGGGGGTGTGGAGGGGTCCCCGCTGCTCACGGGACCCAGGGAGTGTGGGGGGGTCCCCGCTGCTCACGGGACCCAGGGGGTGTGGAGGGGTCCCCGCTGCTCACGGGACCCAGGGGGTGTGGAGGGGTCCCCGCTGATCACGGGACCCAGGGGGTGTGGAGGGGTCCCCGCTGCTCACGGGACCCAGGGGGTGTGGAGGGGACCCCGCTGCTCACGGGACCCAGGGGGTGTGGAGGGATCCCCGCTGCTCACGGGACCAAGGGGGTGTGCAGGGATCCCCGCTGCTCACGGGACCCAGGGGGTGTGGGGGGGTCCCCGCGGCTCACGGGACCCAGGGGGTGTGGAGGGGTCCCCGCTGCTCACGGGACCCCAGGGCCCTCCCTCGGTAGCAATCGCGAGCGCGGGCGGCCGAGGGGGGTCGCGCCGACGGTGTGTTGCTTAAAACAACACCAAAAAGTCTTAATATAATAGCAGCCGAAGTTAGTAATGGCAAACGCGTATGTTTGCCATTATCGTCAGTGGTCCGCTGCTGTTGAGGATATTTTTAGTTGGGAGGACATACCACACTCCAGCCGGGCTATAACAGCAGCCTGAGAAAATTAAGTTTAATGATGTTTTTAAGCACACACGTGTACACACACACGCGTATACGCGCACACACACACACAAATCATTGCTGTTGATTTTTTTCTCACTCCCCCTTCTAACTCCAGTTCCCTGAACCCTCACCCCTCACACCGCTCCTTCTCAGCGGGAAGCCGCTCCTCCATCTGCGTTGGAGGAGGAGGAGGAGGGCGGCGCTCCCCACGACCGGTGGAGTCGAGAGGGGTGGGGGCAGCGGGGCGCGCTGGGGGGAACGAGAACACTCAAATCTGGGCGGAGGGCAACCCGAGCGCTGGGAAGAGTCAGGGACAGCAGCGGGAGGAAGCAGGATGAGGTGGGGGGAGGAAGGGAGGAGGATGAGGTGGGGGGGAGGGAGGAGGATGAGGTGGAGGGGGGGGGTAGAGGGAGGAGGGGGGGGAAGAGCGTTCCCGGGGGTGGTGGGGAGACCCGGGCACGGCGAAGCGGGGGGGGGGGTCTGCTCGTCTGGGTCACGGACGGCGGAAATAGTCCGTCTCGTTCACTTCCAGGTCCCAGTGGCACGGCACCCAATTACGGGGGAGCGCGGGGGGGGGGGGACCTCCCCCCCTCCCCCCGTGACAGAATTGGGGCATGGGTACAGCTCGGCACGGAGGCAGCGTGGGCCAATTAATGCGGAAACTGAAAGCTGCTTTCATTAAAGTCCAGGCGCCCTTTCCCTCCACGAACACCGCACCCAGACATTGCGCCCCCCTCCTATTGATAAATTAATAAATACCACAAGTGGACACATTTGGATAAATGGATGATGTGCATGACAACACAAAAAAGCAATTTGTTGTTGTGTAAAAGTTTTTTTTTTATCAAACAAAAACATTTCATGAAACAGATTGCAACAACTCGCGTTTTGAAACACGCTAAAAGCTCAACAGTATTCCACACTAACAATGCTCCACTGATAAAATAGAGGAAAACCATCTGCCCAGGGCACACATGAAAATTGCAGTGGCAGCTGCATTGTTTTTTTAATGTATAAAAACGGTGTATAAGCTGCTCCTTTGAGTTTAAACCCCATTGTCTTTTATTAAAAAAGAATCACTTTACATTGACATTCTGTGTCGAGCAGACTCATCATTACTTGTTTGCTGGCCGCTTTCGCGCCAGCATCTCCCACCGGATGTTCCGGATGACACTCTCAATCTGGTCGCCATTAACATTTCAAGCACTCAACATCGCCCAGCAGAGAGGCGGTCTCCAGCTCTCGCTCTCTCTGTCACCCCCACCTCTCCCTCTCTCTACATCACACATCGGCCCTCTCCCTCTCTACCCCCCACTCTCCATCACACACCCCTTTCACTCTCTTCTTCTTCGCTCGCTCACTCTCTATCCATCCCCAACCCCGCCAGTGCCCCCCTCTCACTCCGCAGATTAGCGCCGTGAGCCCGCGTCATGCCCTAGTCCGGGGGCCCTCTCCGTAATTACCCGCCCATTTGTCGGCGTTAATGATGCACCGCGGACAGGCCGGGCAGACTGTGCCAGCTGGCCGGGGCCTCGGCTAGACGGGCTCCCCGCGGGGAGTGCGCATCCGTGGGCTGCCAGCCAGTGCAGCCTGTAGGCCTGGCAGTGGGAGTGCGGGCTCCCTCCTCACTCTCCTGCCACCCACCCCGCTTAACCGCCGCCTTCGCCACCCGCTACAATCCCAAGCAAACCCAGCGCAACCCATCACAAGCCACAGCGCAACCCATCACAAGCCACAGCGCAACCCATCACAAGCCACAGCGCAACCCATCACAAGCCACAGCGCAACCCATCACAAGCCACAGCACAAGCCACAGCGCAACCCATCACAAGCCACAGCGCAACCCATCACAAGCCACAGCGCAACCCATCACAAGCCACAGCGCAACCCATCACAAGCCACAGCGCAACCCATCACAAGCCACAGCGCAACCCATCCAATCTCAGTCCAACGCAGAACAACCCCAGAACCACCCAAGCAACAACCCAGCCAAACCCAGAACCATCCAGCCAAACCCAGAACCACCCAAGAAACAACCCAGCCAGCCCCAGAACCACCCAGCCAAACCCAGAACAAGCCAAGCAACAACCCAGCCAAACCCAGAACCACCCAGCCAACCCCAGAACAACACAGCCAAACCCAGAACAACCCAAGCAACAACCCAGCCAGCCCCAGAACCACCCAGCTAAACCCAGAACAACACAAGCAACAACCCAGCCAGCCCCAGAACCACCCAGCCAAACCCAGAACAACCCAAGCAACAACCCAGCCAACCCCAGAACCACCCAGCCAAACCCAGAACAAGCCAAGCAACAACCCAGCCAGCCCCTGCCAAGTCTCCTGCTCGCTAGGCCCAGCTGCAAATTAGCGTCCTGCAGTGATAAAGCCACCCTGAGTGCTGTCAGCCCTGCGTGGGGTTTCATCTCACAGCCCCCTCATTAATTATCACACTTAACAATGCTGCCTAAACGAAATATTCACATCTCACAGGGTTAACTTAAAAATATTTTTTTCCGCTGCAAATCATGCTTCTTTTTACGATGATTGTACTTTTCAGGCCGCTGACTTCGCACGCGATAACTAAACACGTTTAATAATCGCGTGCTCGCACTCAGAGCGGCGTTGCTTGCGTTCCGTGCAAACCGCCCCAATCACGTGCAAGTGTGAATATTGTGTGTGTGAGAGAGAGAGAGAAAAAAAACAAAGTGAGCATTCAATGCGTCCAGTGGACATCGTACCAACGCGAATTGTAAAGCGGTGAACTTGCGAGTGTGAGCAGGCTAGAACGTTGTTAAATGTGATTGTACGCCAAGCCATTTAGCAGCAATGCATTCCAGATTATTTGTTTATTTACTTGTTGTGTTCTGTGTGTTCTCTGCCAGAAAAGTATTTGAACTAAAAGTAACAATAACCCATATATTGGATTTGTTACTTGTTTTCATAAAATTACCAATCATGTAAACATTCTTTTAAAATGAATTTGCATGCATGGTCTTGGGGGAACCCACCGCGTCAGAGGAACAACAGCCAACACATTTTGACAAGGGATATAAAAAATAGACAAAGTATTGTCGTCATTGTATTCATGAAGTCAATCGACTGATTACGTAATGTTATTAGTGCGAAAAGTAGCAGGTAGAGTCACGTAGGTGAAAACAAAATAACATAAAAATAAAACAACAAAAACATTTATTTTTATTTTATTTTCACCTACGTGACTTTACCGAAAAAAAACCAAAGAGCATGGATCCTTGCAGTCACGAAAACTGCAAATCTAGAAGTAGCAGAAATTTGACATGTGTAATGCCCCGAGTACGTGTGTGTGTGTTCACGCACGAGTGTATGAGTGGAAACGTGGGGCAGTGTTTTTCGCGGTGCACTATGAACCCGGTGACACCGAGTTCAACTCCCGGCCACGGCTAACATCAGTGGCGAGTGGTATCTGAACCGGTCCTGGCCTTCCACTAGGTCGACTTAGCCTTACACGAGTACTCGACGCAGCGGGTTCACATCGGCACCGTGGGAAAAAGAGGAGGGAGCGAGTGGAGCTGACCACGCCGCCCTCCCTCCCGTACTGCGTGTCAACATCAATAGGTGCTCGCTGACGACACTCACCCCCACAGTCCCCACGGCCTGTTCAAGGCTACACGGGGATCGTTGATGAGTGGGGGGGGGGCTGCGTAATGGAGGCTCGCGGACCGAGATACAAACACGGCGGCATCGATTCCGAGGCCACCGCCGGCAGCAGGGAGGAAGCGGATCTCTTCGCCTGGGTGTGACCTCCGCAGAGGTCAACTCGGCGGCCTCTAAATGGGCACCGTGCGTCGCGGTGCACTCCGACCCGGCGCCGCCGCGGTGCAGCAGCAGCAGCAGCCTCGAGCACCGGGCGCCGAGCGGCGGGCGCGCGGCTGAACGGCGCGTCCCCTGGCACTGCCGTGCGCCTCGTGCCTCGTGCTGTCGACATTCATCGACGTGTGTCGATTACTACCCCGACACCAAAAATGACTGACCCCCCCCCCCTCCGTCAGCCAGCGCACGTGGAAGATGTCGTAATTCAAAGCCGAAGTCATCGTCATACTTTGCTGCGTACAACAGGCCGATCTGAGAGACACTTTGTGTGTGTTTTTAAGGGGGGGGGTGTGATGCGGCAGCGAGCACGTGGTCACGAGCCGTCGTCACGAGCCGTCGCAGGACGCGTGTTCGATGGACGCGCGAATCGCCCGTGCGGACCACGATCGGAGCTGCGGGAAGTGGACGGGAGGGGTAGGGGGGACACCGCGGATCGTTTTAATCGCACCCCCCCGCTCCCACCCCCTGCTACGCCGCAGCTAAATGCAGATCCCACGGCGTGCCTTTCTCCAGTGGCCCAGGCGGAATTACCCCAAGTTGAGGGGGTGGAGGGAGGGGGGCGACTTGAGCGGGCACCAATGTGGCTTGGCAGGGAACAGAGCGCGCTGGTGACGAGTCGTGCCCACGCGTCAAGAGAGCTGCGTGGGCGCCCGGGGGGGGGGGGGGGGGAGTGCCGCTACGCGCGAGCCCGCGACTTCTGCACTCCCCCGCACCCCGCCGCTCCATCAGCCCCGCAAAACTCCACGCGTAGAACAACCCCGGGAAGGACTGCGGCTCGCAGCGGCCCGCGTGTTTGTCTTTACCCCCCCCGCACCTGCGATGAGCGTGTGTGGTGCGAAAGAAGTTCAACACGCGTAGATACACGCATAGAGCTCCACTGCTGGCGAGGGCGAGTGTTCTGGAGGCGGGCACGGCGTGTGTGGTGGGCTCTGCGCGTCGCCTTTCGCGGCCGCGACCTTCGGATCATCGTCCGCCCCCTCCGCCACAAGCGACGCGCGCGCGTCCAACGCCGTCACCCTCCGCTGTTGGCAGTCACCAGCCCCCCCCTCCTCCTCCTCTGTGGGCGCGTTTACATTGACGGTGCGAGGCGGGAGGAGGAGATGCGACGTTGTCTCACTCGTGTGGTGAGCTCGCACAAAATGGGTTTTACACCCAGGCATCAATGGGGGAGAGAGGGGGGTGGGATTGACACCCGGTCCCCCAATAGCCCCGCATCCACGCACAGCCCTGGTGAGCATCGCTTTCGTTCACAAGCGGTGAACAAAACAAATGTGAGATGTCTCCCGTAACAAAAGACAAAAGTTAGCCAAATAAATAACAGAACTGCCATTCGCAATTAATGGGAATAACAGTTTAGTCACAAACACTCGAATGCAGAAATTCTGAAGTGTAGCAATTGCACAATTAACATAACTGGCTGTAATTCGGTATCAGTAATTCAGTATTGAAACTGCTGCTACCAACTCTACCGTTATGAATAATGATGTGTTAGAAGTTCTGTGTTGAGCAGTGAGCATCTCACTTTTTGCAAAGTCCACGGGGCTTGGGACCGTCAAAATTCACAAGGAGGTCCAGCCTGCATTAGAGAACATCATACCCCAATCTGTTCGTATCAATTTAATTGGGTTTTATTATCGCGTCTAATCGTGTTGTCTAATTAACAGCGTTGGCTGGGGATGAAGTAAAGGCAGACTCTATAAAACACCTTTGATCTCCACCATATGGAGCCTCTACTTATGATTACCATGTTTTCAGAATTAAACAGAGAGAGAGGGGGGGTGGGCAGGAAAGGTTTTCAAAATGAGAGCTGCCTCAATCAGCAGCAAAGTGCATTCCTTAAACCATTCAAATCCTTGCACTGTACTTCGACTCGCGTGTTCCGCGTGAAATGACGCCCAGCACCTCTCTGCCTTCATTGCAAGCTCGCACTGTATTGTTGCCAAGTAAAATAGATTTTTTCTTTTAAGACAGCAAGGAACGCTGTAACATCGCCAGGACAAGAAGAGCGAATATTCAAGTGATCCCGAGCCTCTCGCAGACACGGCCATCGCCCAGAGGCGGCGTTCGTTTCTCACGCCGTCACCGCTGCCAGCACGACGAGCGGCTCAATAAAGATCTGCGCGCGCAGAGAGTTGTTAAATATTTGTAGAGTTTTCAAAAAATATATAAAGAATTCCATGTCTTTGGGACATTATTAATGAATGTAAATATAGCGATGCCTGCCTGTGACTTTGTTGTGATTGATTTACAGGCAAGCTTGCATTGAACAAGTTCAAGTTATCAAACAGTAAAATGTAATATCACTAATACTAAATCCTCGCTGTCCCTGTGGATAGATGAACGTCACAGCGATGTGGCTTTAAATGTAGGGGCTTTTTTGTGCCAGAGTTTTATTTAAACCATAATTCATGTATTCGAAGCTTGCTTAGTATTATTATTCGCTTGCTCTCTCTCTTTAGTTGCGAAACTCTCATGTAATTTGCGGTCCAGAGCCCACCTCCATTATTAGCATTTTGCGGAGGCTGATGGCATAAACAACTGGCTCATAAATAATATGTCATAAATCATCTCCCGAGTGTGGGCAGCTTGCGCGAGTGGAGAGCCCATCTCACGACGCGTTAAATCGGCCGCTCGACTCACGCCACGCGGCGGCGCGGTCCGTCTAAAGGGAGCGCCGTAATTCAGCTAATTTTTATTCCCAGGAATCCAGAAGAGGTGTTAATTTAGACCAAACATCGGCAACGTGCGGCTAAGAGCGTCGTTAAAAATGATTAATACGGACAGCGCTCGCCCGTCATGGGCCGAGATCTCTCGTTATTTGAGGGGAACATTTCGGAGCGCCGCGGCTGCCTCGCATATCTGGTTTATTTGTCCGTGAGGATTAGCCGGCAAATTTGCATTAAATGTTTAATAAAGAGATGGGGGGTGAGAGAGGCTGCTGGGGGGAAGCGGGGGGGGACATTCACAAGTCCACAGAAGGAGCCCCAGGAAAATAACCTCTGACAAGTTTGGCCTCGTAATATTGGCCGTGTTGAAGCAGGGTGTGGGCGCGAGGGAGTGTAAGTGCACTGTCCATCTGCACGTGCTTCTGTGCTTCAGTGCGGGCACACGTCATGGTCTGGGGGGCGGTAGTGTAGCGGTGAGCGCTACCAACCCGGCAACCGAGTTCGATTCCCGCTCACAGCTAACATCAAATATCTGAATCGGTCCTGTGCCTCCACCTAGGTTTACTCAAACTTAAATGAATACCTGGTGCAGTGTGTAAATATCGGCACCGGGGGGACGAAGGTGGCCAGGCGTGGTCCCTGCCGCAGTACCGCCCCATCTGTGTGGCTGCCGGGGTGAGGGTGGCGTGTGGATGGAGATTGGGAGCGGTAGCGGAAACCTGGTGACCCTGGTCTCCTCTAGGTCAACGTAGCCTAAAAGTAGTACCCGGTGCAGCGTGTCAATCATCGCCACGAGGGCAGCTAAGGCAGCGGTGGCCCGGGCGTGGCGCCTGCCTCGCCACCTCACCCCGCACGGCAGCGGCTTGCAAAGGCCTTCATCCAGCAGTGTAACAAGACAAAAACACGGCTGCTCCTGGTGATTGATGATGAATGCGTCAACAAATACATGCCCATCTCTCCACGCACAGAAATGCATCCGTCACACTGCGCGCATTCCGCTGAGCGCTCTCCAACGGCATCTGCCGAGGCGGCTTCTCGTGCAAAGCCCCCCACGCGTGGCAGTGTTTGTTTAACAGGCCTGACCCTGCTGGCGAGACCCACAAGGTTGAAATCCCGGCACGGTTTGCCTGCTTAAACAAACACTCCTGGAAAGCATTGGTCTGAAAGGCCCAAGATCTGATGATTGTTTAATACGGAGATGCGCACATTTGTATCGTTATGTAATGTCGCATATGTATGTTGAACTTCTTTCGCACCGTACGTAGCCAACCCTGCTAATCGGAGGAGTGAATCGCCAGATTAAGACCAAGATGCACATGAAGCATGCAACGATGCATCAATTAAAATATATTCGTACACCCACAATACACGCATCGAATCTTACATAGCAAGAAGCCGTGATATGCAATTGACGCAAATGATATGCAAATGATGTGTTAAAGTAAACATTTAGGCTAATAGAGTAAATACAACTGTGCAAACAATATAAAAATGTAGACGCCAAAAATCAAGATTAAAAAAAGATAGATTCCAGAATCGAATTACGAGCGCGTGGCCTTGTGCACAGAGACAGACTGTCGGGGCAAGTTCTGTGAGCGAGCTCCCTGGGCGGCGAGGAGGGGTTACGGGGCCGGCACCGCTCCCAGATGCTTGTGCCTCCCCAGTGCTGCTGTTTAGACCGCAACTGGAACTCAGTTATCCCCGCAACTGGTCGTCATTGGTGTTGGCCGTGAGCGGGAAATTAACTCCGGTCGCCAGGTTCATAGTGCCGTGCACTAATCGCTGCATTAGACGCACACAAAGACGCACACTCAGACACACACTCAGACACACACACGGACACACTGACACGGAGTTAAACAACACCTGGGGCATGGGTGATCCCTCAAACCCCGTGAGCGGCGCTATCCCCCGCGTTCTGCTGCTCCGTCATCCGGACACCATCATCATCTTAATCACCGCCACCACCAGCAGCTACGCTCTCTACCCTGCCGCATGAAGGCCTCGAGCAAATCGCAGAGACGTTTTACATTTGAAACTGTGGTGAAGCAGGAGGTGTCCTCTGGCTTCTCCTGACCTCTTGACATCTCTTGAACGCGTACGGTAAGAGTTGTTCTCTGTGGTTGTGCACGTACGAATTGTTGTTTTTACACTTCAACCGGAGTCAATCAATCACTCCAACAATCAATCTAATAAATCAATCAACGATCTTTGAACCCAGGTCAGAGCCGATTGGAACGGTGCATCTATTTTGTAATGGATATCTGAGTGAAGGCAAGAGGTGGTATCTTTCACGAGGCACAATTCAATGGTGATTTTAATTGTTATGGAACGCGTTTTTGATTGCGTCTGTTAAGAGTGTAAAATACTCAATACCACTGCATTGAAGAAAAATAAAACATTATAGGCAGCCTTTTGGGCAAAGTCCCTTCATCAAAACGCATCGATCTGTGACTTGTAGCTGGGGCACACGGAGGCATGTTTCCCCAAACGTCACCAATTATATATACTGTGTGTTTTTATATATACTGTGTGTTTGTGCTTCTCCTTTCGAGGCCACGGCGTTATTGACGAGCCTGTTGAGTTGGTTGTGCACCGCTGCCAACGCTGTAGCAGCAGCAGCGTCACCAGATGATGCGTTCAATGTTAAAGTTTCGCCATGCCGTGTGTGCCACGGGGCGCTTCGAGATGCCTCGACGTAAAACTGCCCGATTAACACGCGTAAACAAACAAACCAATCCACGTGGCGTGAAATCTGAACGGGAGGTTTGGTCCGCGAAGTCTCCCCGTGGTGGCAGAAATTAAAACGTTGAGGCCAGAAGAGAAACAGGCGGATGATGGCTGCAGATCCCAGCGGCGCGCGGGTCCACGAGGAATGTCCCCAGCCCCGCTGGCGGCGGCGAGAGCAGGGGTCAGCGGTAGTGGCCCCCAGACCCCAATTAAGAGAATGTGCCCAGGTGTAACCAGCTGTTGGCTGTGACACGTGCTCTCCTACGGCTACCGGGCTCGCGCAGCTGGGCGTAGAAGGAGAGATTCCTCCGAGCGGCGCGCACGGGAAGAGGGCGGCTCGCCGGGAGACATCGGGAGCCGGGGCTCGCGTCAGTGCTTGAGCGGTCGTCGTCCCTGAGGTCGTGGGTTCAAGCTCGGGGCGAGCACTCACGGTGCGCAGCAGGGCCGTAATGATTCGGCGCCCCCCGGCGATTCGGTGAATTGTTGTGGTTCAGGGTCGCAGTTCGACTCTTGGATCGTTTCTTCTGAGAAACCCAAAGCGATTTCTTGCTACAAATGAGCATTGAGGCGGTGGCTCATCCTCTTGTGCTGGTAATTCCACATCGCTGCGATGGGCCCGTGCGCGCGTCGACTCAGAGGACAACCACGGTCGACTTGAAGTGACTCTGGAGGGATGACCGGCTGAGTCAACCTTGCGATTTCAAGCCGCTCATTCCACCGCTGAGGTACAGTTAATGTAGCGGCCTCCGGTGTCTGTGAGCGTCACGGAAACCCTTTACGCACAACAGGACTTGAATTGAAAAAACATTGATTCTTATACAGGGATGCATCGATTACCCCGAGAATAACTGTTAATTAATACATCTATGCATCGTCCACCCCGTGCCATACGCCTCTCGACTGGGATCGTCTCGACACGTTCCCGATGCACGCTGGAGAACACCTCTCAGCTGGCGCCATGGATGGGCTTGGTGCTCATTTCCACTCGCAGCCCTGTGGAAATTCCACATTCCCTTGTTGGGGCCAGTCTGTTCTTCAGAGCGCACCCCAAAGGCGAGCGGCTTTCGTGTCATAACTCCGGGACGTGTCACCGCTGCGCCCTCAAATTAAGACGCTCCCTTGTGTGTCCCGCGATGTTTTATTAATCCTGAACACCACGCGTGGCCCGTCGCTCTACGATCCCTCATTATTGCCGCGGCGCATCCTTCCCTCGGATTCCCATCCTCGTTTAAGCCTCGAGCCATTCTGAAGGGAAGACAAAGCCTACCCACGTTTGCTCAGGATTCACAAATGTAACAGTTTGTGGGAATTTCCACAACGTGTGTGTGTGTGTAAAATATGAACTAATCGATAACAGTATGTTTAAATAATTTTTCTTTGACTCCAAATAAAAGCGACAGTGGGGTTGTCATTTCAGATGTATGCTTTTTCTGTTGAAACGATTGGGCAAGTCCCCCCCCCCCCCCCACCGGCCCCTCCCCTCACACCGTTGCTGCTCGCCCCTTTTATTCTCCTCGAGCCGGGCTGGGTTCTCCTCGTAATGAGGCGGTTCTTGACCTGCAGCCGGCACCCCCCCCCCCACAACCACCACCGCCGCTCCTAAACCGGACCCGGGGGGCACTGCGCGTACCCCGCTCGAGCAGGGGGGTCGCCAGTTACGCGAGGCTCCGCTAAATTACTTCATTATTTAGGGGGGGCTTGGGGGGCTTGGGGGTGGCTTTATTTCTCCCCCCCCCCCCCCCCCCCGCCGGGTGACAACTCCGGGCCGCTGTGGCCACAGGCAGGGAGCTGAGCCACCGCCGCAGATCGCGATGACTCCGTCCGTGCGCGACAAAGCCAATATGCAACAGAGTGTGCACGTTCAAAATTAACATTCACGTGAGCCGTACACTCTGATTAATCGGTGCACACAGGCATAAGAGGCCGGGCTGTTTAAAAAATGTAATTTAATTGAGAGCCGGCAGTTTTTTTTAAACCAATTTCAGATAAAGATACATGTTATAAATATAGTTTGTAATTGGTATAAGTATCACTGGCATGATAGCGAAACGATGAAACGGTTCTGTGAGTTCTGTTTCAAGCTGTTACTCCACGAATGATATAATAGTTTATTATTATTATAACAATTAGCAACTACTTGTCAATCCACTGCTGGGTGAAAGTCTCTCCATGGCGTGTTGGTGACGGGAGATCTGACCATACTTCACCACGCTGGTCAGTGCAAGTTGAGAAAGGAGGAGCCCAGGACCGGTTCAGATATCACTCACCGCTGATGTTAGCAGTGGCCGAGAATCAAACCTTGGTGGCCACTCTTCCCATTGCAGTGTGCTAACCACTGTGCCACTACTCCCAGTGCAGTGTGCAAACCACTGTGCCACTATTCCCAATGCAGTGTGCTAACCAATGCGCCACTATTCCCCGGCTGTTATTTCTGTTTCCTGTGACACAAACCCAGCTCAGTGAATGATGTGTCCACCACTGGGTCAGAGTGTACACGTTTAATGGTTTTCTTCCAAAAGCAACCCAATATTTCAACCCAAAATTACAAAAGCATGTCCTCTTCTATGAAGTGGATGTTAAAGACGCCTTTGATGATATCAAAGGCCTTGTGTGCGCCACTGACACTTTTTTTTAAATGACCTACAGCTAAAATGTAAAATAAAAAATATCTCCATTCAAATAGAGTTACCCGGGCCTCCCATACAAAAGAGTGATGTTACCTGGCAAAATAAATGACAGAAATCGCTTCCCACAAAGGGCAATACAAACTGTTTACAATGTTATATATCTATTGAGGCGTCCGCCGGCTCCTTGTTGCGATCGTGTAAATATTAGAATGATTTACAAAAGGGCTCGGCCTCAAAAGGACCCTCTCTCAAAGACTGAGTTATATTCTCAGAACTTTCTTCCCAAATCACTCCTGAGTTCTGGCTGCCACGTGCGTGGTTTGTACAGTTCCCTACACACCCGCAGACCACTTTGCTCGCACGCGCACGCGCGCGTGTGTGTGTGTATATACGCGGCTATCTCAGATGGCTGAAAGGCAGATAGCAATTCATTTGTTTGAAGCAGCAGAACCGAGCGGGTGCAGACTGCAGTCTCTCCAGACACAATCTACACAGAAACAGACCCTTTCTTCCCCTTTGTTGCTGCTGATGGTTTTTGCCCCGTAAGATGGCCCGCGCAGCATTAAGTCACGGGGCTAAGGCTGCACAAGGGGATTATGCGCAGATAATTCACAGCTGATAAAACCGAGTAAATGTATTCAGCGGTGAAAAGAAATTGGTATGCAATAGACTTTATTAGCGGCAACGATGTTCCACTGCTTGCCCGATCGCTCCCGAAGCTCCTTGAGGCTCTCCGCGGCCTCGCCCGCGTCCTCCGTTGTTTTCTGGTTGTTGCTGTTCGGAGCGAGGCGCGCTCGCGTGAACGTGCATTTCTTCAGAGGAACAACAACAACAACAACACAACACTCCTCGCATGTTTCCGTTCCCCGGCCGACGCAACGTGCAGCCGCTGCGTGGTCCCACGCGACCAACGCTACAGGCTGCACCGCGGTCATTCCCAGTGCAGAGGGGGGGGGCGGGTTCCGCGAACTCACGAAGGCAGCGGGGCGAAGACCCGCGGAGTGCCAGGGTCCTGCTAAGCCCCCTGTGAATGGCCGTGCCCTCGTATCAGTCTCACGACGGCCGCTCGCCAGGACGTCGCCGGAGGACGTGACCAGAACACATTCTGCATTCCTGCGGGTGTATTGCCCAGGTGTGTACAGATGGTGTGGCCGGGGGTAGAGATGTAGGCGAGCAGGCCAGGTGTACGGCCTCCAGAGAGGGTCTGCTAGTGGAGGGGCACTATTGTGGAGGCCCGACAACTCCTCTCGCCCCCCCCCCCCCCACAGAGCTTTGGGCTGCGAGACGGTGTCGCAAGCACGACTCCTGTGCAGTGCTTCACCACATTCAGTCTAAACCCTAATGACTTATCGGTGATGAGACATTGACTGGCTCGCTGCAGTCCCTTCGCTATCGATGGACCATCTCATCACTATCCCCACGCTGCCACTATTTAAATGCGCGTTGCTCTTCAGCGTTAGTGAATCGCATTCCCGCAGGAGCGGCGTAAGCTCGTGCCAGGCACTCTGCTCGAGGGCTCCGCTTCCACTTTGTGGATTCTTCGGTGCTTGCGTGCCCACCCATAACGCCACTTCTTCTGAAAGCGCAGAACTCTCTCGCTGCCTAAATTATCCACTAAATTTACAATCAGCAGCGGTATTAACCGTCGTGTTATTAAAACCCGCTCGAGTTTTCGCAATTTCCTGTCTATTGTTGTGGGCACTATTTCTGGGACTCTTTAGACAAAGGGCCATCGAGCTGTTCTCTCTTTGCCTTTATTTAGAAAGAGAGGCGCCGGCCAGGTGCTGCGGCCAGGTGTGCACATGCAGCAGTCGTGGAGGCGGAGCCGCGCAGGCTGCGCCCGAAGGTGCAGCCATTGCAGCCAGCTGAGCGGCGCAGGGACGCGGGCCGAGTGGAGCAGACAAGCGCAGCGCTTGCGCACGAGACGCGTACACAGGTAATGCATATGTATAATCATACTAGTGTACAGCCTTTACTCAATACACTGCTGGATGAAGACCTCTCCCCATCGTGTGAGTAATGGGGGTTGTTTGACCATTTCCATTGGGGCGCGGTCGGACCGGCTCCCATCATCACGCGCCAATGATGCGAGCCGGGAATCGAACTCAGGTAGCCGGATTCACGGTGCAGTGCACGAACCACTGCCCCAACACAGATGTTGTTCCGGTAAAAAACAAAAATGAACCAGCCAGATACACAGGTGCGGGCACTGAGATCAACGTATAAAGTTCGAAGGTCGACATTGTGATGAAACTAATATCCACTGCGGACACGCGCTTACCCAGGGCGATGCACCGTGAGCTTCATGAATGCAAACGAATGTCTTTAAATCTCAGTCAGGCACTTTGTCCCAGCACTTGCATTACAACGTGAACAGAAGTAACATCACGAGAGTGCCATTATGACTCCCTTGGCAATAACTTTAAAGTGTTTGTTAAAGTATTAACTGAGCTTCCAACTCGCATTGGACAGCCTGAGACGCACAGCCGAGGCGCACGACAAGCGCCGCTCTCCGTGTGGCTTCGCCCCTGGACCGCATCAGCCAGGTGCCTCACAGCCAACCGAGTGATTCCCCGCAGCCTAGCGAGTGAATTCACGACGATTCGGGGTGCAGAGCGGTGAGTGTGGGGGGGTGAGTGTGGGGGAGGTGAGTGTGGGGAGGTGAGTGTGGGGGAGGTGAGTGTGGGGAAGGTGAGTGTGGGGGGAGGTGAGTGTGGGGGAGGTGAGTGTGGGGAAGGTGAGTGTGGGGAAGGTGAGTGTGGGGGGAGGTGAGTGTGGGGAAGGTGAGTGTGGGGAAGGTGAGTGTGGGGGGAGGTGAGTGTGGGGGAGGTGAGTGTGAGGAAGGTGAGTGTGGGGGGAGGTGAGTGTGGGGAAGGTGAGTGTGGGGGAGGTGAGTGTGGGGAAGGTGAGTGTGGGGGGAGGTGAGTGTGGGGAAGGTGAGTGTGGGGGAGGTGAGTGTGGGGAAGGTGAGTGTGGGGAAGGTGAGTGTGGGGGGGTGAGTGTGGGGAAGGTGAGTGTGGGGGGAGGTGAGTGTGGGGGAGGTGAGTGTGGGGAAGGTGAGTGTGGGGAAGGTGAGTGTGGGGGGAGGTGAGTGTGGGGAAGGTGAGTGTGGGGAAGGTGAGTGTGGGGGGAGGTGAGTGTGGGGGAGGTGAGTGTGAGGAAGGTGATTGTGGGGGGAGGTGAGTGTGGGGAAGGTGAGTGTGGGGGAGGTGAGTGTGGGGAAGGTGAGTGTGGGGGGAGGTGAGTGTGGGGGAGGTGAGTGTGGGGAAGGTGAGTGTGGGGAAGGTGGAAGCAGGGGGACTGGCGCTGCGCGTCCACGATCGTGAGGAACTCGAGTCGAGTCGAGCGGAGCTGTGGGGACGCAGCGTGGACTCGTAGCAAGCGTCCAATGTCATCAACTCGTCAGTGGCGATGCCCCTGCCAGCGGCCAGTCGTGGACAAGGTATGCGGTCTCCTGTGAGTTGGATTTCACAGACCCCGTGACATCAGTGCCAGGTGAGGTGTAGACTGCCGTGTGCCCGTGCAGTAACGCACATCTTAAACACACGCAGAGTGTAAAAAAAAAAAGTACCTGGAAATTTTATTGTACAGAAAAATTACTGCATTTGAAAGAGATAACAAAGCCCGTGTTCGTGTGTCCATCACACAATTATTCAACGTGATGGTGTCGCCGAGAGATATTGCTCACCCTGTAAGCAGATACTACTTCAGACGCATCTCTGGCAAGCGGAACGCAAGCGGAGCTGGACACGCAAGGGCAGTCGCCCCCCCCTGCCCCTGCCCACCTTTCACAGTCAACTTGCAACGGTGGCAGAAACAAAATAATTCCAATTCCAGCCAGGGCTGGCATCCGTGAATGCAATAGCAACTCTGGCAAGTCTAAGAGTATCCAATTAAACTGCAATGTCCCCATAGGCTCTGCTGAAGGTCCCAATATTGTTGCATTTGTAATGCAAGCAGACAGACTGTTACCTTGAACTAATGGAGAATTGATAAGTTGTTGCCTCGATTAACAACTTGTTATATCACTTGACTTCATTAAATCAATTGAATGGCAACTCTGTAATGAATTAATTCGCAAAACATGGCAACGTTATTAATTAATCTCTGTTTGCTTGAGGCAAGGATAGGGATGGGGGCTGGGCAAAATCCACACACAGGCTCTTCACTTTGAAGTGCTGGCAATCTTAATTACCGCAGCGCTTTAACAGAATACATCAAAAAGATTATTTAACTTTTTACTTTGGAAAAAATTACAGCAAATTATTTCGGTGATATTAATTGTATTCATGAGATGCAAAATACGATGCTGAATGCATTACAGCACTTTCTTCTCTATAATGTCCTCTGACTGGTTTTGAGGGCTAATCAAAGAAGTTTAACTGAAACTTTTTTGTTCTTTGATTGAGGAAAATAGACTTCAAACAGGCCCCAAGCCATGGGACGTGTGGCGTGGCTCTCCGCGTGTGCGATGGAGAAGGACGTCGTTCTTGACATTCTAACCTCGCCTTCCCCGTTCGGCTGGGGCACCTCGCCACGCTGAGCCCACCGAAGCGGGCGCGTGCGTTTGAACGCGAGCGCTTGCTCCGAACGCGTTGCCGTGTGGACGTTGTACACACACACACACGCGGACCCGATTTCCGCTGTTGTTGTTGTTGTTGCGAGACATCCTGAGCTCGTCTTGCTCGAGCTGCACAGGGAAGTTGAGACGAAGCTAAGACACCTCCCGCTCCCTTGAAACGGGACACCGTCCGTCAGGAGGAGGTTACGATGGACGTCGCGGTGGCTAGGAGATGTTAACTACCTCGCCTGGTATACAGGAGGTCGTGCATTCGATCCCGACCCAGACGCCTGCTGTATATTTGGAGTTTGCATGTTTACCCCGTGGTCGCAGGGATTTTTTATCTCGGTCCTCCGGTTTTTCCATCCACATTTAGAAACGTGCGTTTTTAGTATTTGACTGCTATGCACTTAATTCGGCTATCATTTGTGGCCAAGTCGCTTCTAACAAAATAGCTATACAGTTCAGTGGGCCTGACCTGGTAAAATAAACTAAAATAGTTTAGTTTAATAATGTCATTACTACTGCAACCTCTACACTCAAACGACCTTCAGTTCAGCTTGCACGAACATCACGAATTATTGTTGTTTAGCAAAAGCCTCGGAAATCTGTCTTGTTTGAGATCGACCCCGATGCGTCACAGTTGAATATGGGGCCCGGGCAAAATATGAAAATAAGTGTGCGCCACTAAGTAAACACGCCGCGGGGGTGACTCGATACGCGCAGCACACGGCTAGGAAATTCGCCGTTTAAATAAAAACAATTATAAATGTTTACCGCGCGCTTCAGTCGCAATACATTGGCGGCTGCTGCTGCGGCCGCAGCCGTCACGAGCGGCCGTGGCTGCAACGAGGCCCCCCCCCCCAGCGGCACGAGGCTCGAACCTCCTCGACCACCGCTTCCACGACAGTGGCGCCTCTGCCCTGCCACCCGCGCCGAGGTCCATCTCTTGCTTGCGGCAACAGCAGCTGCGATTATTATCAAGTTTGTTGAATATTCACGAAAACACGCTCAAGTATTTGTGACGCTAACATTTGCAATGGGCCGCGAGCACGCTGCTAGAAGGGCTGAGGGCAGGTCGTCCACGTCTACGCTACCCAGCGTCACCAACCCACACAGACCAGCGTGGGGAAGTATGGTCAAATAGGCATGGAGAGGCCCTCATCCAGAAGTGGATTTATAAAAGGTCTGTCCATGCTTGGTGGCAGTTTCAATCAGAAGTGTCCATAATACGTCATAGCATCAAACACAAAACATTGCTGAGTTCCTCCTCTTGTCCAACGCGATGTCGTAGTTTGCAATATGAAGGCCTCCTCGTGCCAGCGTCAGCCCACGCGGTCGCACGATGCCCCGGTCGCCCCCCCCTGCACACGAGACGATCTCTGAGGCGTGGCGTCCCCACCAACGGCCAGCCTCGCCACTGAGACGCCACCACCACCACCACCTCCTCTGGTAATTGTCCCACTCTCGCCAACTTACTTGCCTTCACAGTCAGTACGATGCCTCCAATTTGCACTTGCTCTCTGATCCACGTGTTCCTCATTCTCTCTCTCAGTGCAGTTCCACAGCGTGCGTCTCCGTCTATGCTTCTTTGCACACTTTTCAGCTTCTGTTCCACGTGCTTTGTCCGTGTCTCCGATCCATATGTCGTGTGCTTAAGCCTACACAGCGGCAAATGACAGTTACAAAGAGCTGGTGGCGTCGTGCAGGAGACGCGCATTCCCACCAGGATAAGCTTACAGATTGGCAGACGCGACCCAACAGTTGGGCGGCCGAGTAGACGAGTGGTCAGCGCGATTTCCATTGGGCAAGTTTCTGCAGCCGGCGGGTCAATTCCCACAGCCTTGTGGTGACTTTGGTGGGGCATTCACCGCAAGCAGTGTGATATTTAATATGTTGCGAACGTTACACATTACGGGGACCAAGAATGAAACTCGACACATGTCAATAACACTGTGGGGTTAAGAGAAAGTATATAATAGGCGACGTTTCATGCAATGACCCTTCCTCATAGCACAGACAGAGGCCTGAGGTCGAGTGAACAACCAACATTTGCAAAAGCATTTAAAATTAACGGCAGTAGTCGTGAATTCGGAAATGGATTTTTGTATTTTCTTTTGATTCCATCACAGCTGGAGATCCCTAAAAGCGAAATGTAACACGCGCCACCCACACTCCCTCCCCGTCACCCTCCACTCGCCAAACCACACTGACCAGTGTGGTGAAGTATGGTGAAACAACCCCCATGAGCAACATGGCGTAGGGCGTCCTTCATCCAGCAGTGGATTGACAGAGGACTTTATAATTGTTTAGAACATTTCAGTTATTTTGTTTAACCACCCGAGCAGCCGTTTTAGTTGTTCACAAGAAGAGCAGAACAAGCTCTATTTCCATAGCTCGCTAAGAGCGTGTGCCAAAGTGTTTTTAAAAGTATGGCCTGATCAGCCGTTGCATTATTCATGACTTGTGTAACACTACACTTAACAGAGTAATTTAATATTAATATGATTTACGATTTCGTGTATGATATATCTAATTGCTAAAAAACGCAACTATGGAAGTCACAAACATTTCACCATTCATATTCTTTAGTTTTTTCGGTAAAGTCACGTAGAAAATAAAAATAAAGTGAATACAAATAAGAAAAATAATAAACAAGAAAAGATCACAAATGTAGACTGTAGCCTAGTTCTTAATCGGAGTGAGTGTACTATGTCCTGGCAGTCTATAATGTCGACTATAGCCTGGTTATGAGTGTACTGGCAGTCTATAGCGTAGACTGTAGCCTGGTTATTAATGTAAACTGTAGCCTGGTGATTAACAACCAGGCTACAGTCTACATTATAGACTGCCAGTACACTCACTCCGATTAAGAACCAGGCTCCAGTCTACATTAGTGTTTTTTATTGCTTATTATTTTTATTTTATTTTTGCAATTTTTATTTTTATTCACTTTATTAAGTATTCTTTTTCTACGTTATTTTACCTAAAGAACCAAATAATATTAATTCTTGGAGTCAAGAAAGATTTAAGTAAAAATGTAACCATTCAGTTGTAGAGTGATCATTTAAGGGTCGGAGGCTCGGGTCGCAACGTGGCGCTTCTCGACGGGATTCGTGCTGCGATCGTCTCTCGGCCTTGTGAGATGGACAGGCGAGGCCCCTGGCAGGAGGCGCTGCCCTGTGACCGGGCCACCGGAGCACCTGCGGGCAGCGGGCGGGGCAACACGACAACAATAGCCCAGGGGCCACGCGCCTAATCCATGACCCCCCCCCGCCGTGAATGCATCGCGCACGCGGCTTCCGCAACCTTTCATCCTCGCGCGTGCAGCGGCCTACGCCAGAGGAGGCAACATTCACCAAGTTGGCCGCGAGCACTGAACAACGTGGTGGTGGGGGGGGGGCGCCTGTTGCGTGTGCACCACACAGGACCACCGGCCGCATCGGCAAAAACGGGACGTCTACTGGGCCAGATCGGGATTTACAGAACCATCAATGACAAGACGTTCCTCGTTTATGGGTCAGTTTTACAGGCACGGTTTTACGGCTGCTCGTATAAAGGAACATCCTTTTGCAGACAGCGCCAATTCATCGCCATCGACCGGCCTGCCACCGCCCACTGTATAAACTCTTCAGATTTATTGAAGCGGCAGCGATTCTTTGCTCGAGGTTTTTGCCGGTTCGCGCCTCGCTTCTCGCGTGGGCCGGATTGGCGGAGAGGCGGAGGGGGGGAGGGGCAGAAAGAGGCCGGGAGACGATAAAAGCCAAAGTGGTGCGCAAGTTTAGTTTTGGAGAAAGAAAAAAAGGAAACCCCCCCCCCCCAAGGTGGAGAGCCCAGGAAATCTAGCGCAGACCCAGACTCGGCGTGGCGAGCCGCTCTGAAGAGCTGGCGGCAACTCCCTCGCGGCGCGCAGTCCCGCGGCACAGCCAGTGGGCACTCCGCGGGACCGTGGCCCGCGCCGCCGTGAATCTTCTCACTGAAACGTTGTTGAACATTTATTCAGCGCCGCAAAATTAACAATGCTCCGCAGTTGTCAACACCACAATTGGCAATATGATTTGTTTTTTTAATCCACACAAGCGAGCATTATTAGCGCACTTTGAGCGCGTGAGACGCATTCAAATGAACGGCGGCATGAGCGAGGCGTGCCCAAACGTTTTACCCAACAACAAACCACAAAAGGTCCCTAATAGTGTTTTTTTCCACTTCATTACCTTGCATTATACGTGAAGGGGAAAAACATCCCTTGGTTTGCCAAGGACTCCCCGACAGAAGAGTGGGCGCAGGGCGCGCGAGCGCCATTGCTGATAATTCCGCGATGTTTTAGGGGAGGAGAGTGAAGATATGCGAGGCAATTAGGCTGGGAAGGCTTCTCCCCGGAGACCAGGCCCCGTCACAACCCATCCAAAATCCCACATCATCTGCCTACTAATCGTTACGCCCGTTACTATTAAAGCCACTGTAGATTCCATACTCATTGCATATTTAATAATAATTATGCTTTTTAAAATTATTTTTAAACATATTTTATATATATACAGTTTTTCATGAATATTAATGCGTTGCCCCAGTTAATTCCCTTGCTTTTTTCAGCGTGGCCAGCTGATATGTTGGCCTCGTCATTCAGCCCAGAGCAATGCGTGTATATAATTGAGAAAACAATATCCTGCAGTGGGCCACCACAATAATCATATGACCTATGCTACACCAAAAAATGCGGTCACTAATTAACATCACTTTTATTCAACTCACAAGTTGAGTTTTATTTTGCAAGAGCAACCGGTTGCAGTAGCCAAAACAAGTCGTTATTTCAATTTTCCCCTTAGATATTGTAGAAGTCCACTGAATAAGCAAGACCTTCGCTTTCATCGTTAAGATACAGTATTTAGCTAAACCCAATTAATTGTCGTGATATGATCAAATGGGAACGTCCAAAATTATAGCTAGTGACGAAATACAATGTCACGTGGGTTTGAGGGCCAGTGCCCATTATGCACTGAAGGGCCCAAGGCCTCTGCTTGGCAATTGTACATTTAAAAAGACTGGGTGACAGGAGACATTTGAGGATCAACGTTAGTGTTATCACTTAGTGTTATCACGGTTTCATTTCCTCGTGAAATAATTGTTTAAAAAATCGCACAAGTGGCCTAAAAAAATGTCTTCTGAAACAGAGTTGAAGCCACTAATTCTGAAAATAAATTGCTTCTCATATTCCTCAAGTTGGCACTTTTGGTCATCATCGGTGGCTCCAAATGATCCTTGAAATGCGGACCATGTCACCCGTGACCCCTGACTCGAAGTGGGCGTCAGAGCGCATTTACAAAAGTGTGTGCACTTTGCTCACAGTGACAGATCATTCCTTATCAACACAGGCAGGCCTGGTCAAAGTTGTTCCCTCGCTCCTCTCTGTTACTGGCCCTTAGCCAGTGGTGGAAATTCCACATTCCTACAGCAGACACAATCATCTGCATAGAACCACTGTATAATTCCACAAATCTGGTCATTTTGTATCAATCCTGGATTTACGTATGCATGTTGAATGTTGAACTTCGCACCGTACGTCGCCATCCATGCTACTCGGCCTTACGGGAGGTGGATGGATGATAGGCTGTCCGCTTCTGACTGTGATTTGAACTTGCACTCTGCCAACCTCAGCATGAGGCCAAAATCTAAATTAATTGACACTTTTATTTGAAAAAAGGTTTTCGATACCAGAACTATGCTGAATTATCCAGACTGCTTATACAGTGATATTGATCATAAAATTACGACAATGATGATGATAATTTTCAAGAAATTATATTTTGAATAGATAATAAAAAAGATATGTATAAAGAAACGTTTATGTAAGAAAGTCTCAAATGGTTAGAGATACATTTTTGATGTAACCTGGCAGCAATAAAAAGAGGGCCTAATTTGATATGCCGTCCTACTCGGCACAGCCTCTTAAGCTCAACCAAAAATACACATTAGCAATTTCCACAATTTAAGAGGCGGTCAAAGCTCAAGGCCTGAAGGATTCTGCAGCTAATGTGCGCCTATAATTCACTAACAGATTACACGCACATCTTTCCAAGTTGTGCCGAGCAGTAGCCACCGCCAATTAAGATGGGACACTTTTATTTTATTTTTAAAATGACGCACAAATGGCCATTTATCCTGCCACGGTAAGTGCAGACGGATGGGGGGGGGGGACATTCACGTGCGCTGCCAGCTTTTGCTGCCTTCAAGTGGCTGAAGCCAGTCCCAGGCCCATAATTGGAAATGGCCGCCTCTGGTTCCTGTTGCCAGGGCGCATTATGCTTCAATTGCGTCCTGCAATCATCCCCAGACAATGAGAGATTAGAGAGCTGTCCCAGCTCACTGTAGCCAAGCATTGCTCGCCAAAAAAAATAAAAGCCACTTAGCTGCAGGTATGAGCGAGTGGGCGGGGACGGTCGGTCCCATGGCTGCAAAGTCGTGTAAAGGAGAAAAGAAGCGACGTGCGTGTTTGGAGTGGACAAATCTTCGTCCTGCAATCCAACATCAGTTTTTATTTTATTTTTGAAAAGACAAGAGTCATGATGTAGAATGGTTATTTTAAAAGGCAAGTGAACTTTTACAATTCAACGATAAAGTGCGCTTAGCAATTTCAAACGGTTTTTTTTTTTGCGGAACATAACATGAAGAAGATTGTGCGGATCTATCTCAATTTTGATCTGCAGCCTCCAGAACTTTCCATCACTCTTCTTAATCCCTTTTAAGTCGGAGTCTGCCATAAATGGGATCTTGGACAATCACGGAACTGATTCGGCGGCACGTCTTTAATTTTGTATTTTACATCGCCGTAGGTCACGCGACGCGCCTTTGTTGCGACGACGTACCCCGATAAAGACGGCGAGATAAAGCCTCCGACTCACAGGGGGAAGCCTCAGAAGCGAGGCAGACGGACGCCGGGAGTGAGCGCCACCTCTCTGGGCTCAGGGCGGCAGCGAAGGATGTGGTAATTGCGCTTCTGCGGAGAAGCCAGACCCCCGGTAGCATCTCGAGTGGCAGCCGCAGAATTTTTTTTTATTCCACCTGAGGGAGCAGGGGACAAAGTGTGTGTTGACAAATTGGAGAAGAAAGCAGAGAACAATTATTTTGTGCACGTTTGCAAGCGGCATTACAAGCACTGTGCGCCATCGCACCGGCCACGACAGCGGTCGGGCGGCGATGCGGAAAAGTCGCTCCGGCGGATTTAAAACTCGGGATGTTGTTGTCGTCATCTGCGCACAAACATAAACTTTACTCTCAGCTTGAGCGAACAAAATGTACCGGCTCCCGCGATAAAGGTGAGCGGCGTTTATTGTGAACATACCATCTGATCGTTAGACGGTCTACATCGCGTAAAAAACACATTAAGCGATTTTTTTTACGGCTAAATCTGGGGCCATAGGGACACTGGTGCTCTGAGACCCATCCTTGATCCCCAGCCGCAAGGGGGGAGCTGACCCAGTTGCGCTTCTCAATAAGTGTGCTCGAGAATGCAACTCAGGACACTCATTTCAAGCCGAGGTGACCTAGGCGTAGCCCTTTTCACGACTGTAAATGTACTTATTGTACATGTACAGCCGACCCAAGGAAGGCCAGAGACGGGTGCTTCAATGTCAGGGTGACTTGACCCTTGGGAGGCCCTCTGTGCATGCAGTTGCCAATCAAATGTTTTGCTAAAATCACGCCACAGAGATTTGAATAACATCCGCTGTTCATGAGTCAGTGCAGCCATGATTGCCTCTGGCCATTCTCCCAACGTAAAGGCCGCGGCAAGCTCGACGACACGCGGGCTGCCATCCACATTTGCATCAATAAGCACGTGTGTGTCTGCTGCACAGCTCAGCAGGGAGGCAACATTTGTCCTGGTGTCGAATACACATCCAAGCAGCTGACTATAGCAGAGCTGCAGACGCAAGGGGGCAGCTCAAATGCAAAAGAGAAAGATATTGTCGTCTGTGGGAGTCTGTTGAGCAAAGTGAGTACAGGACTGTAATCTCATCGCGAAGCCACAACGACAAATCACGAGGCTGCTTTCTGGTCTGAAAATCAACCTGTGATTCCAAACAAGATGAGTCTTTACAAAAAAATCGTCTGAGATGCAAACTGGAGCTCAGATTCAATAAAAAACAGGATTGTGGGAGCAGGCAAACACAGCAGCTGCCTTCCCATGAAATTAAATCTTTCGTCAAACACAAATATCTGTACACTGGCCCAAGTGTTGCCACTTTGTCCACAGGCCCTCAAGAAAATAACAAACTCTGTTGTGAAACCAGAAAGAGTGTTGTCTATCAGAGCAGCACAGCGTCGCTGGGCTATTTACTCAAACGAGGGGGCCTTTGTTTACTCTCGTGCAGCGTTTGTTTGGACTGCAGGAATTGAATGCATGGACAGAATTCACACACTTGGCCGCGCATGTCAATTAATTAAAGTCTTCTCTTTACGGGCAGGTGAAGCACACCGTCATATGCTGCACCTCCTCTGCAACAAACGGGGCAGGGTCTGTTTGCTTGTTATTTGTATGTATTCTTTCCGAATTGTGGAAATGTTGAGCCTTGATGCGAGTACACAGTGGCCTATGATAATGATGACAAAGATTCTTTAATGTCTATTTTAGGGCAAAATGTGCTTTAAAATGGGCGCTGTGTCTCGTAAGCTTGACGCGCCCGCTCGCTGGGGACTTTGATCCGTTAACCCCTTCCAGTGAAACCGGCTCGGTGACTAGGGCACCGACTCAGTCGGACGCTCGCACGAGGCTGCGCGGTTTAACAAGACCGACTAAATGGGGGTGGTTTCGGTGCAATTGGACTCAATCCCGCGGATCGGTACAATGTCATCCATCGCCTAAATGATCCGAGCCACGTTCCTGCAAATCCGACCCAGATCAGATCTACCGATACTATCTGCGTCAATGGGGACTCGATTTTAATTATTTCTTCTAGATTTGAAGCTTTCGTGATTGCAAGGATTCATATTCTTAAGTGTTTTCGGTAAAGTCACGTAGGTAAAAAATTGAAATTAATAAAAGTAAAATAAAATAAAAATCACGACGTTTCGGAGGCAACACAAGCTTCCGTCTTCAGGTGAAACCGTCACAGCCACGACAGCTGTATCACGTAAAAAAAAAACAACACTGCATTTAGCCTACCCGTTGTCATTTAAGTAAAAATAAAGTCTGAGTGTTAAGACTATTTTGAGTAGAGTCCTGAGTTAGGATGCTTCAAGCAGTCCCATGAAGGAAGGCGAAGCACCCAGAGAAGACCCACCATGCATGCGCGATGTCTGCACAGATGGGTTCATGAATCCACGTGTTTACAGACATCTCGCCATCACAGCGGGTCTAACGCCACGACATCGTCCTGTGCAGTCAAACAATTGCTTTGTCAATTGAACCCGTGGCTCCTGCCGGACAGGTTTTAATGCTCAGCATTATTTTTTATTCTGAAGTAAAAAAATGTCGACTGTACTGTGACCCCTGCAGCCATTTATTTTTTTAGTCCACGGTGGTGATTCCCAGCTCCAGGCCATGCTAACCCCGCACGGTACACGTGCCCACGATTACCAACTATCAGGTGCAGGCGGTGCGGCGCTGCGGCTACATCTGAAAATGAATGCAAGGGATTCGTAATCAAACCAAGGAGGACCCGTGGAGGGGAGGGGGTCACGAGGACTGGGGTGGAGAAGCGCGGCACCACGTGACCGGCGTCCACTTGGAGACGAGTGGCAGCCCGAGCCTCCGCTCCATCCCAGTCGCAGGTGGCGAGAATCACCAAACGCGGTCAGATTTCTTTTGCTGAAAAAGTCCGGTCAGTTCGACTCTAAACCGAGCCATCGATACCCCCCCCCCACCTCCTCATTCCTCCTAGGCGTGTGCGTTGACTCACCTGCATGGGAAACTAGGAGCCTGTGGAGGGGGCAGTACAGCAAGACGGTTCGTGAGGCAATGGTGGCTATACTGCACCGATGATTCCGAACGAGAAAGAAACCAGGATGTGGTTGTCTCGTTGTCCCGATGCCGTCTCAGATAATGGGGTGGCCAGCGTTCTGGGTGTTTGTGTGCGCGCATCGCACGCGCGCTGTGACGCCTCTGAACATGCAAGACACGCTGGGGGCAGGGGGCTTGTGGAAGCAGTGGCACCTCTTGCTGGCTAGAAATCGCCGCTCGCGTGGATCACTCACCTCGACATTGTGCCTCGTTTGTCTTCGCCTGTAATGTTCCAGTGAGAACTTCACTCTTGCTGAAGCCGTACCAGGCTGCTCGCCATAGAACGGGTCTCTATGCAAATCTCAGTAATACAACACTCGAACATTAAACAAGCAACGCGGAAACAACAAGCCACCACTTATGTTATATCATTATTTCGATATTAATTTGCCTGCCACTACACATACACGACGATGGGTTAATGTTTTCATTAAGATGTAAGCTATGAAAAAGGAATAATGGCAAATCGGTACACTCCAACACCAGAGCACTCGCATTGCCTTGCAGCAGTTATTATTATTATTGTTCTTAAGTATTTGATTTACACGGGCGCGGTAACTATTACAACCGAGACGTGTACACTCGCCGTGGCCAGGGCCGGGGGGAGGGGATTCAAACAATGGAGTTAGGCACGGGACCCTCGCGCCACGGGCGCCTCGAACGCGCGGAGGAGGAGCCCCTCCGCGAGGCTCCACACGGGGGGGGGGCGATCCGTGACCCCCCCCTCGCCGCCCCTTCCCCCACAGGTTCTCAGCGGCACGGCCGCCCCCACAGCCGCCCTCTGTTAGTTACAGACGCGATGCCCTCCCCCCCCAACATGTTTTTGACAGGCAAGGGAGGCATAATCAGTGGGGAGTGGGGGGGCATGGAGAGCCAGGCGTGCATTACACGAGCCGGGTGGGGGGGGGGGTAGATGCGAGAGAGGTGTGTGGGGGGGGGGGTGAGGAATCCACCCGGCTGGGCCGAGGGTAGAAATGGAACCGTGGCACGGAGCGGACACCGCCGCCGCCGTCCACGCCGCACACGACGCCGTCTCGGGGGCCCAGCGAGCCGGCTCAGTAAAGCCGGCTCACTGGGCCGGCTCAGCAAAGCCGGCTCAGCCAAGCCGGCTCAGCAAAGCCGGCTCGCTGGGCCGGCTCAGCAAAGCCGGCTCGCTGGGCTGGCTCAGCCAAGCCGGCTCACTGGGCTGGCTCACTGGGCTGGCTCAGCGAAGCCGGCTCAGCCCCGCACGGCGCCGGCGGCTCTCCGGTGGCGAGACGACTCGCTCCCCGCGCTGACCTCCACGGGCGCCTTCTCCCCGCACACAACGTCGACGTTGTCGTCGTCGTTGTGATGCGGAGCAGCAGCAGCAGCAGAGCGAAGGCGCCGCGCTTCAGGCAGAGGCACAGAGAGAGGCGGGCAGCGTGTGCCGCGCGACGGCTCCGCCGAGGTGGCGTTTCAATCGGTATCGCTCCCGCTGACCTCGCCGTCTTTTACATTAATCCCTTGCAGCAGACATCTTCGGGCTGAATCTATTTAACTTGTCAGCTCGCCTGCTGCTTGACACTTCGGTGCTTAATTGTGTTCCTGTGTCGAGTGACTTTTGTACACACGTGGCTACGTCATGGGAGACCGTGGCGCAGCGCTCAGCGTCGCTTCACGACTTCGATTCCCCGCCGCGGCTAATATCGGTGGCGAGTGATATCCGAACCGGTCCTACTCCCACCCCCACCACCCCTTCACCAGCCCGTACTGCTCAGCGTGGTGAAGTATGGTCAAATGACCCCTGGCGTTGGGAGATCTTTACCCAGCAGTGGGCGCACGAAAAGCAGCGAATGCAATGGGATGTCACCTCTAAGTAGTGCGACTCGAGACGCGATGCACACCATTCTCAGCTCGCTGTGCATCTTGGAGGCAATGCTTGAAATTGACAAAGATACAACCATTCAATGCCCACCGAGCCTTGTCAAACAAAGCGCGAGGGCAATGGAAATGAGGTGATTTATTTAACGCAATTGGACCAATGTGATACTTGACTCACAGTTAAACAGGTCATCATGAGAGACTTTGTCTCAATGGGTTCATTTAAAGAGTACATACATACATACATGCCTACCTACCTCATCACCCATCTATGTGCTGACATACCCATCTTTTTACCCAACTACCCACCCACATACCGAACCACTTATGCACATACCTCCACACCGCACTTCCGATTAGCACGGTTGGATATGTACGGTGCGAAAGAAGTTCAACATACCAACCTACCAAGTTACTTACCAACTCATCCACCTACATACATGACTACGTACCTACTTACATATCCATCTATCCATCTACCTATGAGAGCATTTGATTTAGCATCATTCATGCAATTTGCATCTCAATTCTGTTCTGCCTTCACTGGCTTTCAATCAGTTTTCAAATCACTTTCAAAATCCCACTGTGTCCGTGATGTTACCATTTTTTTTTACAAAACCTCTTTGTTACAGAGCATGTATCCCGACATTTACATATTGCCCAGAGGCGAGAGAAATGGCCAGAGTACACACTCGTTACCCCGCCATAGGATCTCTGACGTACTGCTGTACAGGACCGCTGGACAGATGGAGCCAGTTGTATCAACATTGCCGTCAGAGCCACGGGAGGAAGAGGCAGTCACTGCTGACTATACACACGGCCGTTCCCGTTTCGTTACTGAATTAGCAATGAAAGCATTGTTATTAATGTGTCACCTTAATGTCTAATTCGCGTATCATTTTTATATAATCCAAATTCAATGACCGACATTTTTGAAGGCCGGTATCAGAAATCAAAAGTGGCATCGCTGATTTGCAAGTCCAGTGTATTAGCATCTCTTGCCGTCTTTCTGCCCGTCTCTACATAATAAATATTACGCCGCGATGCAAACGTTTCAAATCCATTCTGCGAGTCACGATAATAACACTCCACAAATGGAATCTAATGCCGTGCTCCATTGTCGACCTGTAATGACATCAACATTCACGGCGCCGTCAAAATGGTAATCTTGTAATTTTCGAGAGCGTAATTAAAGGAGAGATATCTTTCTCAGCGGCACACGCGGGCTTGGCATATGCGAGGAGCTCGTGTCCCTGGCTCGAGACCAGCGTGCGCGCCGTGCCATATGGCAGCGTGGCGTTGTGGCGCGGCGATTAGCACAGATTATAGCGGCCTCTCGAACCCTGACTCGGAGCAGCTTGGATCACAGCACCTCCTGCAGGGCACACAGCACCAGCCCGCCAACACCGCTGCCCCGGCCATTTAATTACCGCGCCGCGCCCGCTCACCTCTTTCCTTTTTTTGAATCCAGGCCGCAGAGTAGAAACGAACGATGCGTTTTGTCAGGGCAGTGGGAGGGGCGAAAAGTGTTATCACGTCGTCATTTGGGAGAGTGGGAGTGCGACCACCAAGAGCCGGATTCGCGTGGCGATGAGAACGGCCGTAACGCGTCACCTCGGCGAATTTCCCCATCGTCGGTTCACTGAGACGTTGGCTCGTTTTCTGCCAAATGAAGAATCTGGCAGAAAGGAAGCGAGCCAGCATGGTGAGCCGCGGACCCACGGTGAGCCCTGGGTCCACACTGCGTTCAAGTGGCAGTTGTTGAAGGAAGAAAACCAGGGCTCACGTTTAGAGTGAAAATAGAAAATCCACACAAGACTTGCTCCATGACAATCCTTCATGTTACTCTAAATACTCGGAAAAATAACTTGATTTTTTATCTGGTTAGTTTGAAAACTGTAAATAAACGAATCGGCAAATAAACAAGCTTCCACTCCCGCCGCGCAGTTGTTTACAAGAGGCGGCTAGACCCGAGTATCCCGAGTCTAGACTCGGGTAACCCATCCCCAACGTGCTAGTTGAAACATCAAATTGGCCCAATAAGTGTAATTTCTCACCAGTGTGCCTCCAGCAATCTTTCAAAGCGCCCGCCCAGCTCATATACTCAGTGGGAGGAGGAGGTTGTGTTTGTAGTGTGGGGTTTCTTATATTTCCCAAAATCAACACTGCATTGTTGGTTTTGGAACGGAAACGCCATTTGCCCCAGGAACCCTGGGTCCCCGTGCACGGCAGCACCCGTGCCGTTCTAGGACAGGGCCCAGCTTTGCGGACAACCCGGGCCCTTAGCCAGGATGCTATTTCGGGCCCCCTACAAAGCCTCTTTACTCACCGCTTCCCGCTCCCCCGCCGTGCGCCCCGCGGGTCACGGAGGTGGCCGTCTGCTCCGCTTCAGGCCTGGCGAACGCACCTGGGGCCCAATGTCGAATCCAGACTCGAGCGTCCCACTGGCCCGAGGCCCGACGCCACCAGCTCTGGGGCGTGACGTTGGGCCCCCATCGCACTCGATGCCGAGAGCGTGGCCTTGAGACAAGGACACCGGGTCTAACTTTTGGTTCAATTGAACCCTGGTGGCCAGGGGTCAAGGGTTCATGGCTGTCGGCCTATAGCTTTGTGCCGTGGGAAGGAGTGAAGCTGCACCATTTGCAGACCTCCCGAATAGATGGGCCCGATCCCACGTGAGGCTTAGTGGAGGGAAGGGGGCATCCCGTAAGAGCGGCGCTCCAGCCGCCCGCACAGCCCCAAGTGTGGGCCACGGCACCTCCTCGCCATGCCAGGCCGCGTGCGCCCTCACCGCCCCGTTGCCCCGTCGCTCCTTCGGAGTCGCGCCAACAAAGTGACACAGACGGTCGCCGTCACGCCGCCCGCCCCCTCTCTCATGCCTCCTCCTTCCCCTCTGCGCCGGTTTTTCAGTCAGCTGGAGCGTCGCAGCGATGGGTTACAGCGAGACACTCGAAAACGCACGCTGCGAGAGTGCTTGTGAAATTACGCACAGGCTTATACACTCGACACCCCGGGGAATCTCATTGTTGTCCGAGCGAATAAGTGGCAAAACCACCGCACGACACCAAACTTTCCTCTGCGACAGACAAACAGCAACCCAAAAGGACACGATGGCTGTTCATGAAAAGAAACATCTCTTTTCTGTCGGTATCCAAAGACTAATTCTCCATCTTGCTAAATGTGTTCGGGAGAAAACGGTTGTCTGCTGCTCCATGTCCACAACAATCAGGGTCAGGTGGGTTTACGCTCGGCAAGTTACAGTTTATGCTAAGTGCATATCTTTGCTTGGCTTGACATGACCACTTATCTATGAATGGAAAAATGTATAGAGACTCTGTTTACTGCATCAGAAGCAGCGCCTGTATACGGAACAGCACCTGGGTGACCCATCGTGACCCCGCGGCAATGTAATGTAGTGCCTTGCCAGACTGTCACGTGCGCCGTGAGCCTCCCCGCGGCTCTGAAATGCAGATGGCTTTGCTGTCTGTAAATGCAATGAGAAACGCACGGGCGCGAGCGCACGTACCTGCACGAACCCACACACACACGCGCGCTGTGCATGCACTGTGCGTGCGTGCGCGCGAGCCTCCCGGCTCGAGCGTAAAGGACCGAGACAAACAAAGCCGGAGCAGCCGAGACGGCGGACCTTGATGTGCCTTGTCATTAGTGCCGTGTCTTCTGGCGTTACAGGGCCGGCCTGTGATCATGCATAATTTATTCTCCATTAGCCGAGGAGAGCGAGGACTGCGGCCGGAGGAGGAGGGAAAGCGACAGGAAGAAGGGGAGGGAGGGCAGGGAGAGGACAGAGGGGGTCGGGGTGTGGAGCACTGCGAGGGTCGATGTAAATAAGACAGGGAGCTGAAGAGAGAGAGGCGGAAGGTGTGGGGAGAGGTGGGGGAGGGAAAGGAGGGGGAGCTGGGGGAGCTGGAGGGAGTCAGGAAAGTTTCTCAGAACTCGGCAACGGAGGGGAGGCGGCAGCGTGTTGACGAACAACAAGAGAGAGCGCGGGCTGCCAGGCAGAGATGTCCCCACGTCGTTAGCGAGGGTAGCGAGCGCGTTCGCTGTGCAGCAGACGCGGAGCCAATTACAAATGCAGAGAGGTGGTTAAAGCCAAGCGAAAGATGTAAACGGGTAGGGAGAACGCACGGGGAAAGGGCCCAAGCTGCCGGGAATCTTGAGCGAGACAAAAAAAAAGAGTTCAAGATTAAGAATAAGTTGAGAATGATTGAAAAATGAGGTAGGGCCGGAGCAAGGCAGCAGAGACAATGAGAACGAATGTGTGTACGGTTCTTGGCAGAGAAGAATCGGGTGAGAGGCGATAAGGATGACTGAGGGTTACAAAAGGAGATGATTTAGTTAAAGGACGAATATCTGTCCATATGTTAAAAATGGGTTATAGAGTATAACTATATCACTGCGAGTGGACGATTTTTAGTCGCTATTCTTGTTTTATTGTGGAAGTTGACAGTGAAATGAGAAATAAGTTCAATGTGTTGTGCTGATAAAAAAAAGTATTTTTTTGTCAAATGCGGTATTCGCATAATCACTCTCACACACACCCATCTCGAGATTTAAAAGAGATCAATGTAACGTTGTGAAACGCGACGCACGCGTGATCATTGTACTTTGGTGGGTGGGAAAAAAACACTCTGCCCATTTAGAGAACATCAGAGCAGAGGGTGGAGAGCAGTGGCGATGATTAGCGATTACCGGCGCACGGCCAAGCGCCGACTTCGATATGTAAATAACGAACGTGCACTCGGACACAGTCGCGTGTATTAATAAATTACAATGCCGCCCATTAATTCTGCTACAACAACAGAAGAAGAGAAAAGTCACTGCGAAACAATGAGCAGGTGCAATGGAGGGAGTGACAGCCGCAGAGCGGTGTCGGAGCTAATGGAAAGGCGTCAGGAATTGCGGTAAATCGGCACGTGACGGCTCATGGCTTAAGTGGTGCCAGATAATTGACTTTGATATCAAACCGAGACTTCCCGCTCCCCCCCTCCCCACCCATTTTTGATCAGGACCTTCAAAACGTACTTTTAAAAAAACGTACCATGATGCTGAAAGCCAAAGTGCTCTAATGGCGGTGTTGATGGAAGGGCCTTAATGACACATAATGCGAGGCAGGGGTCCTTCGTGTTAACTCGCTCATAAGAAATGCATGCGGAGACACTCGTCAAGAAATCCGGAACAAAGCCGCTCCACATTAACCGCACGGCGCACACTTGACGCTTCGCCTGATGTCACGCACGGGGCCCGAGATGTAACACCTTGCCACATCGGAGCATTCACGTAGCCCGCTCGCCCGCCCGCTCGCTCGCGTCCATCGGCGAGCGGGCTAAACCAGGGTTGTTCTGGAGCGGCACGCACGGCCTGGCACGGCGGGGTGGCATGGCCGGACATGGCTGGGGATCGAACTCAGGTTGGCGGATTCAGAGTGCGGCGTGCTGACCGCGACGCGTTCTGCGCATGCGCACGACATCAGGGTTCAGTAGAGAGCACGTGCCAAAGCAGTTATACGATCGCACGCTTTGTATGTATGAGCTGTCTACATTAGGTGGTATATTGAAATGCAAATAAGTACTTAATTCATCTTGGTTATTGCTCTTAAATGAATCATCAACATTTATTGCATGTAGTCCGGCATTATGTAATTATAACTATTCTTCAATGTATTTGTTCCTCATAATGTATTCTTAACCTACAGCATACGACATGAAGCATTGTCATTATGCATGGCATCAATCATTTATCACTTTAATACCCTGTATCATGATTTCTTTAATATGCATTATGTATTGATTGCCATGATATATTTCAAAAGATGTCTAAATACTATGCACTGTTATGTATATTTAATTTGTATACATGTTCCATATTCCCACTTTTAGCAATGTGCGCTTTGCTCGTGGAACAGTTAATTACATGTTATTAATTTGTTATTAATGTTCATGGACATTAATTATTAATAATGCATCATTAACACGGCGCCAAGGCACTCATTAATATACTATTAATACTGAACACCCATTTAAAATAAAGCGCTGCCCTTTTTTCAAGTGGCTGTCCCTATTAAAGGTGCATTAATGAAGGTTATGAGCCCATGACATTTCGTGACATTTGTTATAGATTTATCAGTTGGGTTGATTATCATAAATAATGCATCACTAATAAGGTATTTATACATTTATATTGATTTTAGCTGCAGTTATGTAAAATGCCACATTTCATAACGGAAATGTTTAGTGAATGTTCAAAGTTTATATTTGTGACTTGAGGCTTGTAAACTGCAATGCTACTGAACTAAACCGTGACCCTAGCAAACTCTAACCCGTGACTCTAGAAAACTCTAAACTATAATCCTATGTCACTCTAACCCGTGACCCTAGCGAACTCTAACCCGTGACTCTAGAAAACTCTAAACTATAATCCTATGTCACTCTAACCCGTGACCCTAGCGAACTCTAACCCGTGACTCTAGAAAACTCTAAACTATAATCCTATGTCACTCTAACCCGTGACCCTAGCGAACTCTAACCCGTGACTCTAGAAAACTCTAAACTATAATCCTATGTCACTCTAACCCGTGACCCTAGCGAACTCTAACCCGTGACTCTAGAAAACTCTAAACTATAATCCTATGTCACTCTAACCCGTGACCCTAGCGAACTCTAACCCGTGACTCTAGAAAACTCTAAACTATAATCCTATGTCACTCTAACCCGTGACCCTAGCGAACTCTGAATTTAAGAATTTCAATCAAAATGGCCAATCCAGAAGTGTGGAGTGTAAAATATCCTGATGTACAATGACGTCTGTAATGGATTACATCAGATCTGTACTTATCTTGGACTGACCTCGGTGGACTTTCAAATTAGATCCACTACCGAGTGCACACGGAGACGCTGCGTGCACAATGAACGCAACGGTGGCGGTCGTGGCGCTGTGATAATGGAGGTGACAACGAGGATAAGGAAAAGAGGAATGCGTTGTGAAGCTGGCTTAAGAAGAGTATCATGGCGCTTTTACCACGATAGATGATGGTGTCGGAGGGAGTGGTGGTACGGCGATTAGCGCGCCTCGCTATGAACCCACTGACCCGAGTTCAATTCTCTACGATGGTGAAGGTCAGTGGCGAGTGATATCGGAAACCCTTCACCAACCCACACTGTCCAGCATGGTCAAGCATCTCCCATGAGTGGCATGGCATGTAGAGGGCCTTCATCCAGCAATGAGATGACAAAAGACTACAAATCATCATCATCATTATTTACCAAGACGGTTCCCACGCACGGCGAGACCCGGGACCGGAAGTGGCTCCTTTCACGACGCCACTCGTCAATCAAAGTGGCAACAATCCGATCAATGTCACACTTGCTGCCCGTTTGAAGATGATAAGAACACATAACAGGCTGATTGCGTGTTGAATCACAAGCGCGCGTGGTGAAAGCAGACTCGACGCCTTGCAAAAGGCGTCTATTTGGCGTTTGAGCATCTTAAAAGCTTATTCTTTTTGGCAACTATCGTGTTTACCTTGACTTTCAATTATCCCAATTATCCCAATTATCCACGCGTGTGGGTAACACAAAGTGCTCAGCGCGGACTCAATCCCCGAACGGAGGCTGCTGCCGGCGTCTCTCGTGGTAAAGTTTCGCTATAAAAATGTAATTCCAAAAATAAATTCCCACCGTGAATGTCCAATCCATCGGCCGCGTCTTTTTGACACCAGAAAGTCCCGCCATTGATTTAAACTCATCCGGCCCTTGATTGCTTCCAAAGGGCCCTGCTCGAAACGTAGCACCGATCCCGCGATGAATTCCCCAACGCACGGCAACGAGGTTCCCATCATAAATTCACGAGGCCGAATTGTACGTCAGTGACTCCGCTGACAGCGGAGTCTGACACAGCCCTTGTGTGCTTGCCTCGAAGTAAAACTACCAAAACAAGTTCCATTTGTCTGAGATCACTATTAAAGCAGCGAACCATTTTCTTGCTGTCCAATTGGACTCCCACAAATTCTTTCCCAACAGCAGCGGGTCATTGGCGGTGCCACGATCATCATCAGCAGAAGCCATGATATATCCACTGCTGGATGAAAGCTTCCTAACGCCAAAGACATCTCCGATGATCCTGCCATTTAGTGATCCATCTTGCTCACGAGCCGATCTCATCCCTGCGTCTCTGCAGTGGTCGTCCTTAGGGACGCGTTTCCCCCTTTGGCCGAGGCACTGAACCCCACGTCTCTACCATTGACCATCATCCCTTTTGAGTGACACGTCGTGCTCTTCTTCAACTCTGACGTCCCGTGCCTGTTCTTGCATCCGCGTGGTCCCTCTCACTGTCCATCTGTGCGTCGCAAGCATTGACAAATTATCCGCCGCCAACGACCACAAATCCGCCGACGTTGCATGCCAATGTTTAAACGAGTGGGATGTGCCTGAGAGCAGGCAACACGCGCGAATGCAGTCTCCCCTTTGTGTTTGTTTTTTAATAACGTGTCCATTTGGCATCGTGACGGCAGCGCGATCGATGACTCCGCTCACCGGTGGGAATTATCAGAGCACGCTTGTGCACAGCATTGTCACACCGGGTTAGGGAGGAAATATTTTCCACTGAAAATTCCCCACGCCCCCCAATGTGTCGGGCTACAGTGGCTTTCGAGAGCTGAGCCACATTGCAGTGACAAGATAGGACAAAGGAGTCACTTTCCATCGCTTCTGACTGACAAATGCGCACGCTGACAGTGAAAAATGAAACAAACAGCCAAACGATAATAAGGTCCAACAGAACGTGGAGCTTCTCCGTCGAGTGACATCGATGCCTTCCAGTGGCGGAGCGTCGTGGGCACAGGGCCCGCTGCGTGGAATTAAACGGGAGAGGGGGGTCCCCTGTCCAATCGCCGTCGTCCTTTCTCGTAGCCCGGCGCTGGGGCTGCCATGAGCCGGGTCTGCGTGCGGTGATTCAAGCCAGTCAGGAGAAAATTAAGGGCAGCAAGAGTCTTCATATCCAATTGTTTAAACTTACCTCTCCTGTCAAGGGAACTCCTTCTGCTGAACAAAACTATCGGAGAGAAAATTATCTACTAAATGCATTTTGGACCGTTAGAAAGAACTGTGGGCAATAAAATAACATAATTGTTTGTCCATCAGCCTATCAGACTTCTGCACATCCCAGCAACATTCGTTCAAGCAGCAAGTGGTTATGGTGTGCTAAGTTTCAACAATTCATTCCTTTCTGTTACGATGCTGCTTTAAACGTTATCCTACCACGAGCAGAGAAACTACCATTCACAAAATTCTGCGGCCACACCGTGAAAGTGCTCCATCATCAGTTCAGCGACGCTGCATTTGCACGGCTATGCCAAGAGCGGCTCAGCAAAAAGCTTCAACAGCCGCGCGGCTCCGCGAGCACCACACAATGTGCCGCTCCTCCAGCGATCCCAGCCCACGCTTACCGACGAGGATCGCAAGTGACCGAGATGCCATGAGGCACGCAAACTCTCGCCCCCATTAACCCCGCGATGATGTCACAGCTGGTTCCGAGGGCATCCGGGACGCGCGACTCGTCCGAGTCTCAGGCCTGGCCGGTGGCAACGGATTCTCTTGACCTGAGTGGGAGGTGTTTACTCCGATGGGTCTCGGATGTCTTCGTCTCGGTTTTTTTTAAGTCCTCGAAGTGAAGTGGCAGTCGCTAAAATAAATAAAGATGAGTCACCCGCTATCCCAGATTTTAGAAAAGCAATGCCTTGAATCTCTCTGCGCAGAGCTTCGCTAAACGTTTATACGTTTGAGGTTGTCTTTAGCTACTATACTTTTCTCCCACATGAAAGCAAACACTGTTAAAATGGAACTGGCCAAACATCCCAATGCAGGACCCTCTGTAGGTAAATATAGGGGACTTGTTATTATTCTGTGTAAACTGGTCAAACGCGCATCACACATTGTGACATCCTCTTGGAAGGCGGACGACGAGTGTCATCGATGGGCTCTCGCCCGGCTTCACATCAGAGTCTCTCAGCCTCTCGTTCAGCACCGGGGGGGGGGGGGGGGGCTCCTCGCCTCGGCGCAGCTTCGTCCCAACAATGAGAGCGAGTCTTTACTCCCACCCGCGGTGGTTGCTTTGTGTGTGTCCAGGTAGATGCAGGCCCCCAGGCACCGCGGCCACCGTCTGCGGTGCGGACGACAATTAGCGCGGTTGGCTACGTACGGTGCGAAAGAAGTTGAACTTACGTGCGCGCGTACGTGCTTACGTGCGCCGAAGGAAAGAGACGACAAAGAGAATGAGCCAAGGGTGCTGGTGACAGCCTGTCGACAGGGCACCACCTCCCCGCGCCTCCTCCCTTCACCTCCCGCACACCGACCCCATCAACCTTGCACTGGAGATTAAACCCCGCACCCCACACCCTTCTCATGCCTAGCACATCCACAGGACGTCATTGTACGTAATACCTCCATACCCAGAAGTTCAGTCTGCCAAAGCATTCAATATTTCGTTTCATCTCAAATAAAATGGAATGTTAATTTGTACCACGCGATGATAATGGTGGGGATTGTTTAACCATCCTTCACTATTCTTATGCGTGCGGGTTGGTGAAGGAGAGGTCCCTAGGACTGGTTTAGATATTACATTTGGGAACCGAACTAAGATTTTTGGGTTCATGGTGCGGTGTGCCAACCACTCTGCCACCGCTCTCCAGATCAACAACAATTGTAACGTATAAATTAATTTAACATTCACGAATTGAATGTATTCCGATGTTGACTCGTATGGCAATGTAAAACCAGGTGTACGTTGGGCCAAGGGTTGGTCGGTTATAATTCGACTGCACATGCAAGGAACATCGTGAATGGAGTACAACTCTGGCTGCCGCTCATGTCTCTGTAAAGTCACTTTTCTATTTGTCTACGATCGACACTCAAACTCGCCAGGCCTCTCACGAGCGAGTGCCGGGTTGGCTTGCTGCAAGTTCACGCCGCAGTGAGGAGAGAGGCGCACATTCACAACGCCTCGGCCCTGACATCACAACAACTCCCTGGCATCACAACAACTCCCTGGCATCACAACAACTCCCTGGCATCACAACCACTCCCTGGCATCACAACAACTCCCTGGCATCACAACCACTCCCTGACGTCACAACAACTCCCTGACGTCACAACAACTCCCTGGCATCACAACCACTCCCTGGCATCACAACAACTCCCTGGCATCACAACCACTCCCTGACGTCACAACAACTCCCTGGCATCACAACCACTCCCTGGCATCACAACAACTCCCTGGCATCACAACCACTCCCTGACGTCACAACAACTCCCTGACGTCACAACAACTCCCTGGCATCACAACAATTCCCTGACGTCACAACAACTCCCTGACATCACAACAACTCCCTGGCATCACAACAATTCCCTGACGTCACAACAACTCCCTGGCATCACAACCACTCCCTGACGTCACAACAACTCCCTGACGTCACAACAACTCCCTGGCATCACAACAATTCCCTGACGTCACAACAACTCCCTGACATCACAACAACTCCCTGGCATCACAACAATTCCCTGACGTCACAACAACTCCCTGACATCACAACAACTCCCTGACGTCACAACAACTCCCTGACGTCACAACAACTCCCTAGCATCACAACAACTCCCTGACATCACAACAACTCCCTGGCATCACAACCACTCCCTGACGTCACAACAACTCCCTGACGTCACAACAACTCCCTGACATCACAACAACTCCCTGACGTCACAACAACTCCCTGACGTCACAACAACTCCCTGACGTCACAACCACTCCCTGACATCACAACAACTCCCTGACATCACAACAACTCCCTGACATCACAACAACTCCCTGACGTCACAACAACTCCCTAGCATCACAACAACTCCCTGTCATCACAACAACTCCCTGGCATCACAACAACTCCCTGACGTCACAACAACTCCCTGGCATCACAACCACTCCCTGACGTCACAACAACTCCCTGACGTCACAACAACTCCCTAGCATCACAACAACTCCCTGACATCACAACAACTCCCTGGCGTCACAACAACTCCCTGGCATCACAACCACTCCCTGACGTCACAACCACTCCCTAGCATCACAACAACTCCCTGGCATCACAACAATTCCCTGACGTCACAACAACTCCCTGACATCACAACAACTCCCTGACGTCACAACAACTCCCTGACGTCACAACAATTCCCTGACATCACAACAACTCCCTGACGTCACAACAACTCCCTGACGTCACAACAACTCCCTGGCATCACAACAATTCCCTGACGTCACAACAACTCCCTGGCATCACAACAACTCCCTGGCATCACAACAATTCCCTGACGTCACAACAACTCCCTGGCATCACAACCACTCCCTGACGTCACAACAACTCCCTGACGTCACAACAACTCCCTGGCATCACAACAATTCCCTGACGTCACAACAACTCCCTGACATCACAACAACTCCCTGGCATCACAACAATTCCCTGACGTCACAACAACTCCCTGACATCACAACAACTCCCTGACGTCACAACAACTCCCTGACGTCACAACAACTCCCTAGCATCACAACAACTCCCTGACATCACAACAACTCCCTGGCATCACAACCACTCCCTGACGTCACAACAACTCCCTGACGTCACAACAACTCCCTGACATCACAACAACTCCCTGACGTCACAACAACTCCCTGACGTCACAACAACTCCCTGACGTCACAACCACTCCTTGACATCACAACAACTCCCTGACATCACAACAACTCCCTGACATCACAACAACTCCCTGACGTCACAACAACTCCCTAGCATCACAACAACTCCCTGTCATCACAACAACTCCCTGGCATCACAACAACTCCCTGACGTCACAACAACTCCCTGGCATCACAACCACTCCCTGACGTCACAACAACTCCCTGACGTCACAACAACTCCCTAGCATCACAACAACTCCCTGACATCACAACAACTCCCTGGCGTCACAACAACTCCCTGGCATCACAACTACTCCCTGACGTCACAACCACTCCCTAGCATCACAACAACTCCCTGGCATCACAACAATTCCCTGACGTCACAACAACTCCCTGACATCACAACAACTCCCTGACGTCACAACAACTCCCTGACGTCACAACAATTCCCTGACATCACAACAACTCCCTGACGTCACAACAACTCCCTAGCATCACAGCAACTCCCTGCCGCGTGTCCGTGCGGTGTGTCGCGAGGGCCGTGCGATGCAACGCACGGTCGCCACGGAGCCGAACGCCGACTCGAACTCTCCGCCGTTTTCAAAATCCGCCCGTGCGTCGATTTTCAGCGGTGGGCCTTGGGCTGCAACGTGGAAGCGCTTGAAGGCAGCACACACGCGCACGGGACCTCGTCCTTTGTGAACCGCATGCGCGTGTCATGAATATGATGTTGCGCGCGCCTGTATGTTATTAACCCCGTGGCTTCTGTGCGTGCATCCTGCTACCTTTACAACTCGCCACCGTCGCCCCCCACCCTGCACCTACCGACGATTCAAAAGAGATCCTTGCACGAATCAAAAGATGCATTTGAATCAAGTACATCATTGCTTCCTGCCAGCTGCATATCAGATGCCATTTTAACTGTTTAAATAGCGCGGCCCCACAACTGCGATAATGATAACGCCATGCCGTCGAGCGCCGACGATTTTTATTGCGGGTTTTTTTTTTTTAAATTGGACAACTGTTCATCACGTCTTTACGACGCGGGGCACACAACCGTTGGCGGCCGAGGAGGAGGAGGGAGGCGGCGGCGAGGCTGATGAGGCGTCGTTTTGTCGGCACGGTTTGGGGGGGGCTTGAGGTTGAACGTCGGAGTGACGCACGCGGCGTTGGGTGGGGGGGGGGGCTGCCGTGGCGAGCCGCGGCCAGAGATGAAGCGCGGCCTCAAACGCGGCCCGCGCCACGGCACGCCCCACCGGACGGGATTTAACTAACGATGACAAACACAGCCCGCGCCTAACTAAAATAAGGACTGCGGCATGAAACATTGAATAAAAAAAATGGAACATCACAACCGTGTCAGTGTGCATGGGTTTTTTTTTCGTCCATGAGCAGCACGAACTTTTTCTTTTCATTTTGCCGTTTCACCACTTCAAAAGCGGCGTTTTCGGATTTTTGGCAAAGCCACTGCTTGTGGCTATTTAAATTAATGGCAAAATGCATTAATACTGCACCGCACAAGGCCACTTCACATCACAAACTAAGCGGAGATTTAGATTTCAAAGCGAAATAAAATAGCTGGCTTCATTTTCAGGAGCAACTTCCCCCCCGTCTTTACTCATCAACGGACGTCAACTAGAGCAGGGCACGAGCGCTGCGCCCTCGAGAGGCGCGCTGGGAGCTCGTCACGCGAGAGGAGCGGCTCGCCACGAGGGCGTCCAGCGGCTGTGGTCGCGATGAGGATGCCCCTCGCGGGCCACCCTCGATAACGAGCACGCACCAAGCTCCCGCGCCATCAATCCGCACTTACGCTCCATCTCCTCGTATTTTCTTTTTCTTTATACACAAAACGCGTCGTGCGCTCTGATTCCCGATGACCGCTCGCGAGCGTTCACACTCGGCACCACGTGTTCAATGGAGCGCCGGTGTGGGGGGCAGCTGGGCAGCACGGGGCGGCGGTGAGACGCGGACGAGAGAGGGGCGTGAAGTGAATCTGAGGAGGGAGGGAAGTGAATCTGAGGAGGGGGGGGTGAAGTGAATCTGAGGAGGGGGGGGGGGTGAAGTGAATCTGAGGAGGGGGGATGGTGAAGTGAATCTGAGGAGGGGGGGGGGGGTGAAGTGAATCTGAGGAGGGGGGGGTGAAGTGAATCTGAGGAGGGGGGGGTGAAGTGAATCTGAGGAGGGAGGGGGGGAAGTGAATCTGAGGAGGGGAGGGGGGGGGTGAAGTGAATCTGAGGAGGGGGGGGTGAAGTGAATCTGAGGAGGGGGGGTGAAGTGAATCTGAGGAGGGAGGGGGGGAAGTGAATCTGAGGAGGGAGGGAAGTGAATCTGAGGAGGGGGGGGTGAAGTGAATCTGAGGAGGGGGGGGGGGGTGAAGTGAATCTGAGGAGGGGGGATGGTGAAGTGAATCTGAGGAGGGGGGGGGGGTGAAGTGAATCTGAGGAGGGGGGGTGAAGTGAATCTGAGGAGGGGGGGGTGAAGTGAATCTGAGGAGGGAGGGGGGGAAGTGAATCTGAGGAGGGGAGGGGGGGGGGTGAAGTGAATCTGAGGAGGGGGGGGTGAAGTGAATCTGAGGAGGGGGGGTGAAGTGAATCTGAGGAGGGAGGGGGGGAAGTGAATCTGAGGAGGGAGGGAAGTGAATCTGAGGAGGGGGGGGGTGAAGTGAATCTGAGGAGGGGGGGGGGGGTGAAGTGAATCTGAGGAGGGGGGATGGTGAAGTGAATCTGAGGAGGGGGGGGGGTGAAGTGAATCTGAGGAGGGGGGGTGAAGTGAATCTGAGGAGGGGGGGGGTGAAGTGAATCTGAGGAGGGAGGGGGGGAAGTGAATCTGAGGAGGGGAGGGGGGGGGGTGAAGTGAATCTGAGGAGGGGGGGGGTGAAGTGAATCTGAGGAGGGGGGGTGAAGTGAATCTGAGGAGGGAGGGGGGGAAGTGAATCTGAGGAGGGAGGGGGGGAAGTGAATCTGAGGAGGGGGGATGGTGAAGTGAATCTGAGGAGGGGGGGGGGGTGAAGTGAATCTGAGGAGGGGGGGGTGAAGTGAATCTGAGGAGGGAGGGGGGGAAGTGAATCTGAGGAGGGGGGGGTGAAGTGAATCTGAGGAGGGGGGGTGAAGTGAATCTGAGGAGGGAGGGGGGGAAGTGAATCTGAGGAGGGGGGGGTGAAGTGAATCTGAGGAGGGGGGGGGGTGAAGTGAATCTGAGGAGGGAGGGGGGGAAGTGAATCTGAGGAGGGGGGGTGAAGTGAATCTGAGGAGGGGGGGGGGGTGAAGTGAATCTGAGGAGGGAGGGGGGGAAGTGAATCTGAGGAGGGGGAAGGTGAAGTGAATCTGAGGAGGGAGGGAAGTGAATCTGAGGAGGGAGGGGGGGAAGTGAATCTGAGGAGGGGGGGTGAAGTGAATCTGAGGAGGGGGGGGGAGTGGATCTGAGGAGGGAGGGGGGGAAGTGAATCTGAGGAGGGGGGGGGGGGTGAAGTGAATCTGAGGAGGGAGGGGGGGAAGTGAATCTGAGGAGGGGGGGGTGAAGTGAATCTGAGGAGGGGGGGTGAAGTGAATCTGAGGAGGGAGGGGGGGAAGTGAATCTGAGGAGGGGGGGGGGGGGTGAAGTGAATCTGAGGAGGGAGGGGGGGAAGTGAATCTGAGGAGGGGGGGGGGTGAAGTGAATCTGAGGAGGGGGGATGGTGAAGTGAATCTGAGGAGGGGGGGTGAAGTGAATCTGAGGAGGGGGGGGGGGTGAAGTGAATCTGAGGAGGGGGGATGGTGAAGTGAATCTGAGGAGGGGGGGAGGGTGAAGTGAATCTGAGGAGGGGGGGGGGGTGAAGTGAATCTGAGGAGGGGGGGGTGAAGTGAATCTGAGGAGGGGGGGTGAAGTGAATCTGAGGAGGAGGGGGGGGTGAAGTGAATCTGAGGAGGGAGGGGGGGAAGTGAATCTGAGGAGGGGGGGGGTGAAGTGAATCTGAGGAGGGAGGGGGGAAGTGAATCTGAGGAGGGAGGGGGGGAAGTGAATCTGAGGAGGGGGGGGGGTGAAGTGAATCTGAGGAGGGAGGGGGGGAAGTGAATCTGAGGAGGGAGGGGGGGAAGTAAATCTGAGGAGGGGGGGGTGAAGTGAATCTGAGGAGGGGGGGGGGAAGTGAATCTGAAGAGGGAGGGGGGGAAGTGAATCTGAGGAGGGGGGGGGGGTGAAGTGAATCTGAGGAGGGGGGATGGTGAAGTTAATCTGAGGATGGGGGGGTGAAGTGAATCTGAGGAGGGGGGATGGTGAAGTGAATCTGAGGAGGGGGGGGGGGGTGAAGTGAATCTGAGGAGGGGGGGTGAAGTGAATCTGAGGAGGGGGGATGGTGAAGTGAATCTGAGGAGGGGGGGGTGAAGTGAATCTGAGGAGGGGGGGGTGAAGTGAATCTGAGGAGGGGGGGTGAAGTGAATCTGAGGAGGGGGGGGGGGGTGAAGTGAATCTGAGGATGGGGGGGGGAGTGAATCTGAGGAGGGAAGGAAGTGAATCTGAGGAGGGAGGGGGGAAGTGAATCTGAGGAGGGGGGGGTGAAGTGAATCTGAGGAGGGAGGGGGGGAAGTGAATCTGAGGAGGGGGGGTGAAGTGAATCTGAGGAGGGGGGGTGAAGTGAATCTGAGGAGGGGGGATGGTGAAGTGAATCTGAGGAGGGAGGGGGGGAAGTGAATCTGAGGAGGGGGGTAAAGTGAATCTGAGGAGGGGGGATGGTGAAGTGAATCTAAGGAGGGGGGGTGAAGTGAATCTGAGGAGGGAGGGGGGGAAGTGAATCTGAGGAGGGGGGGGTGAAGTGAATCTGAGGAGGGGGGGGGGAAGTGAATCTGAGGAGGGAGGGGGGAAGTGAATTGGAGGAGGGAGGAGGGGGGGTTGTGAATTGGAGGAGGGGGTTAGGTGAATATGAGGAGGGAGGGAAGTGAATCTGAGGAGGGAAGGGGGTGAAGTGAATCAGAGGATGGAGGGGGGTGAAGTGAATCTGAGGAGGGAGGGGGGGAAGTGAATCTGAGGAGGGGGGGGTGAAGTGAATCTGAGGAGGGGGGGGAAGTGAATCTGAGGAGGGAGGGGGGAAGTGAATTGGAGGAGGGAGGGGGGGGCTTGTGAATTGGAGGAGGGGGTAAGGTGAATCTGAGGAGGGGGGTGAAGTAAATCAGAGGAGGGAGGCGGGTGATGTGAATCAGAGGATGGAGCGGGGTGAAGTGAATCTGAGTAGGGGGTGAAGTGAATCAGAGGAGGGAGGGGCGTGAAGTGAATCTGAGGAGGGGGGGAAGTGAATCTGAGGAGGGAGGGGGGAAGTGAATCTGAGGAGGGGGGATGGTGAAGTGAATCTGAGGAGGGAGGGGGGGAAGTGAATCTGAGGAGGGAGGGGGAAGTGAATCAGAGGAGGGAGGGGGGGGGGAGTGAATTGGAGGAGGGGGTAAGGTGAATCTGAGGAGGGAGGGGGGTGAAGTGAATCAGAGGAGGGAGTGGGGTGAAGTGAATCAGAGGATGGAGGGGGGTGAAGTGAATCTGAGTATGGGGTGAAGTGAATCAGAGGAGGGAGAGGCGTGAAGTGAATCTGAGGAGGGGGGGAAGTGAATCTGAGGAGGGAAGGGGGTGAAGTGAATCTGAGGAGGGGGGGAAGTGAATCTGAGGAGGGGGGTGAAGTGAATCTGAGGAGGGAAGGGGGTGAAGTGAATCTGAGGAGGGGGGGGGTGAAGTGAATCTGAGTAGGGGGGAAGTGAATCTGAGGAGGGAAGGGGGTGAAGTGAATCTGAGGAGGGAGGGGGGGAAGTGAATCTGAGGAGGGGGGTGAAGTGAATCTGAGGAGGGGTAGGGGGTGAAGTGAATCTGAGGATGGAGGGGGGGAAGTGAATCAGAGGAGGGGGGAAGTGAATCTGAGGAGGGGTTGGGGGTGAAGTGAATCTGAGGATGGAGGGGGGGAAGTGAATCAGAGGAGGGGGGAAGTGAATCTGAGGAGGGGTAGGGGGTGAAGTGAATCTGAGGATGGAGGGGGGGAAGTGAATCAGAGGAGGGGGGAAGTGAATCTGAGGAGGGGTTGGGGGTGAAGTGAATCTGAGGATGGAAGGGGGGAAGTGAATCTGAGGAGGGGGGGGAAGTGAATCTGAGGAGGGGGGGGGGTGAAGTGAATCTGAGGAGGAGGAGGGGGGGTGAGGCGCTGCCTCTCTCACAGCAGCAGTGTGCGCCAGCGCTCCTGCGAGTCATTTGCTTATGAGAGCATCATTCTCAGACTTTGGTGAATCATTTATGTCGTCAAGCTGGCACGGGCTCTGCACCACTCATTTACACATCAAGCAAACGAGTCCCCCTAGACAGGCCTGGCCGGCAGGATTGATGAGCCGCGCACGCGACTCGGGGTGGGGGTTTTCCACCTCCTCGCCCCCCCCCCGCACCCCGCGCCCCATTTGCCTCCCCCCTCCACCCCGGCGCTCCACCCCCGCCACGCACTGCCCCCGCTGCCCCCCCCCCCCGCTCCTCCGTGTCCTCACATGCAGAGTGCAACAACGCCGGCGCTCATCCCACTTGAAGCTCCAAGGACGCGACTCGGTGTCTCGCTCCCCGGAGCCGCGCGCGCGTTAATGAATCGCCCCGACACGCTCGCCTCCTCGCTCCCTCGCTCGCTCGCTCGCTCCCTCGCTCGCCCCTCGCTCGCTCCCTCGCTCGCCCCGGCCCGTCCGGCCCATCTGGCCTGGCCCGGCCGCCGCGCCGTCGACACGAGAGGCGTCGTCCACCGCGTGAGCGACGCTGCGGCCGCGGCGCGCCCCGTCCCTGTCGCGTCGCCGTCTCGCTCGCCTCGGGACGAGCGGCGAGGGGGGAGGAGGAGGAGGAGGCGGATCGCTCTCCGCTTACATCTCTGAGCCCTGTCGGCGTGTTGGCGAGTCCGGGACCCATTTTAAAAAAATGTTTCAATTTCATTCAATGGAACGTCTTAATGCAGCGAACCCTCTGAGGAGCCAATTTAGAAATGGTGCATCTCAATGGGCATTCTTTGGTGCCAAGGCTCCTCACGGCGACGTTTTTATCGCAGCGACGGTTACATTTTGCTCCGAAAAAAAAGTCTTTAAATCCTCGCAGTGGCCAAAAATTATCTTACAAGGACTTGATTACCTAATCACTAAATTGCTCATGCCTGCTGCACTAGGGACTCTTTTGAATGAGTCAAAGAAAACAAAATAACAACTGATGATGATTGGAGAGCCATACAAATGGCAATTAGAGGCAGCTTCAGAAGAATTCATATTGAAGTGCGTCGCCTCGTCGCTCCGCACAACAAAACGTGGGGTGGGGCTCGCGGAGGGATTCCTCGGCAGCTATAATGTTATTAGCAGCAGCGGTCGCAATATAATTCAGCTTTATATCTCGTGTGATTTTTAGAAGCAGAAATATTCTCACGAAAACAAACAGCCAGACCTCTTGCTCGACGCTTCAAAAGTAACCACGCATTTATTTTGTTTTGTGTGCTACCGTTTCTTGAAGAAAAAAGAAATCGTCGATTTCACGTTTAACGCTCTCTCGTTTTATTTACCAGGATTAAAGAACGAGAGATGGAAAGAAACGTGCGTGTGTGTGTGTATATAGTGTCCCTTTTCTGCATTGGTGCATATCAAATTTGTAAGTGGGCTCTGAAGTAAAGACAGCAATAGTGGGGCTGGGAAGGGGCAGAGTGAGAGGGAATGAGATAGCGGATGGGAGGGGGAGGAGACCCGCACGGGCTGGGAGAAGGGGAGAAGTGAGCATATGCTTTGGCGTGGGAATTAATAGCTTGCTGGCTGCTAAGCCGCCTCTGGCTCATTTGCTAGCGGAGTTTGGGCAAATAGACGGCACATATGGGTCAATTTAGTTAATGCCTTGTACCAAATGAAGTACTATTAGCGCAATGAGGTATTGCACATGAATTGCACTGCAGGGCGGTGGAACGCCATTAAACTTGAATACGTGTGAAATTAAAACTCGGAAGCAGGTGTAGCAAAAAAAAACAACAACAAAAAACAAAAAATCGAAATAAAAAACCAGGACATTAGCCTGTGATGTAGCTCCCACTCAACTCTTTGTTGTCATTTAATAAAGAGTTTTAAAGTGCCAGACAGGCACAACACAATTTAGTGCCTGGAGACTTTACAACCTAATCATGCTGTGGCATATACTTCGTTTTAAATGCTTTGGTCTGCAGGAGGGGGGGGGGGTTACTTTTTAGTTTCCGCACGCGATGGTGAACTAACGCACTCGAGTCGGTCCCTCCCGTGTCTTCATGTACAGTGGTCGAGGCGTGCGCGAGTAGAGCGGTGGCGCCGTGGTTAGCGCGCCGCGCTACGGACCCGTCCACCCGAGTTTGATTCCCGCTCACGGCCAACACCGGTGAAGCAGCCCTGGGCATCCGCTTGGTCGATTCGGCCTCAAATAGGTTCCCGGTGCCGATGTGTGGGGAAACGAAGCCAGCCGGTGCGTGGTGTTGGCCACAACGGTCCCTCGCGCCTCGTGCCGGCCTCAATCGGTACTCGCCTCGACCTGCATCGTGGAATGGCGTTGCTAATCAAGTGACTGGATTTTTTCCATGATCATGCCCACCACCGGTACTTGCCATTGTGGTATACGAACCAGGTCCTGGTCAGGTTATCTTTAAATGAGCATCTGGTATGGGGTTTGAACATTGGCGCTGGTGCACAGTGCACAATATAATCTGTAATAGGTGCTCGCTAACAGCACCAACTGTGAAAGTGGATACCTTATGCTGCTGTATGCAGGTGGGACGGTGGTCTTTGAATTGTAAAGTAAATTTTACATTCAGCCTATGACCAAATCACCCGAAATGCACTGCGATCTCATCAGATATTGGGAGCTAAGCAGGCCCGAGCCTGCATAGTACTTGGATGGGCGACCACCATGCATACTAGGTGCTACAGGACATCAGGCTATGTGGTGGGCGTCAGAGGGCAAGAGGGCAAACCCCATTGTCGTACTCGACTTCTATGCCTCCATGTCTACGATCCCTGCCTTCGCCGACCTGCACTGACTTCCACGGTGAAGTATGGTCACGTGGTCCCATGACCTGCGTGATCTCGGCAGGGTCTCACCCAGCAGTGGATTGACGCTTGTACAATACGAGAGGAACTGAAATGGTTGGGCAATGTTGTTATAATTCGTCCACTCCACCTGCGACCATGCCTCTCATCGCGAGCGAGCGTGTGCACGCGCAGCAGCAGCAGCCGCGGGGGCACAACAATCGCGACCGTGGAGTTGGACCTGGCACCACGGCGCCGAGATATTAACGACGTCGCCTGGTAGACAAGAGGTCGTGGGTTCAATTACGACCCGGACGCATATATATGTGGAGTTTGCGCGTCTCTCGCCCTGTGGTGGCATGGATTTTTCTCCGGGTCCTCCGGTTTTTACCTTCACATTTGGAATCAATATGCATTTAGAGTACTTCGCTGCAATACATTTCCACATAAGCTACTTCGTTGAGCGATCATTTGTGGCCAGGTCACTTCTGAAAAAGAGCTATAAAGCTCGTGGGCCTTGCCTGGTGAAATTAAATAGTTTGTAGTTGTTTTAGTTCAGACTGGGTTTGTGGGGCCCTACACACACCGTACGTGCAGCGATGCCGCATCCACATGTGCAAAGTTTAACGATTCCCTAATTGATCCCGAGGATGAATCTGGGAGAATTGGTTTGTGCATCGAGTTCAATACAAAAGGGGGTATTGGGCTTTGCTTTTCTTAATTGTTGGGTTTTAGTGAAATTTAGAGCATACATTTGCCTACTTTGGTCGATGACTGCTTCAAGACACTTTGCAGTGTCCTGTATAATGTGATCTTGACATTCGCCTTGTAATGATATTTACATCTCTCGAGATTCAATTAACTGCCGTGACTCGGGGTCGCGATTCGATTGCTATTATTCTATTGGCAGCAGGGGCCACGTGTTCATCCAGGTGGTGAGAACTCAGGAGACCGGGATGAGTGTCATTTGCAAGTGTAACCTGGGCCATTAGTCTGCCAGTAGGTGGAAGTGATTTCTGCTGTAAATTTGTAAAACGTGGACCCAGATGCCAGCGCACGGTGGCCCTACTCTTGCGGATGACGTCATCGGATCTTGAACGTCCAATGCGAAGCAGACGGCGCGTGGTATTATTACGGTCATTGCACACCACGGTAATAACCAGGGCAGCCACTGGAGTTGAACTGGCGCCACGGTGATGAGATGTTAACTACTCGGTATACAGGAGGTCGTGGGTTTGATTCAAACCCTGACACCTGTAATTCGGAGTATGTATGTCTCTCTCGGCGTGGTCGCATATTTTTCTCCCCAGGTCCTCCGGTGTTTCCCTCCACATTTAGAAATATGCCTTTAGAGTATGTGGCTGATATAAATTTCCACGCGATAAGCCACTTCGTTGAGCTGTAACTTGTGGCCAGATCGCTTCTGAAAAAGTGAAAAGAGCGACATGGCTCAGTGGGCCTGTCCTGGTAAAATAACAAATAGCATTTAGATTTTTTTCCGATGAACATCTGCAACAAGCGACAAATGCACTGCTGCTAGGCCATGCCACCAACTGCATGATCAAATAGAGAATGCAAATGGGAATTATGTTTCTTAGACGCGCAATTCGATGGCGTCAATTGTGAGCACGAGAATCAATGTTAATCGGTGAATCAATGCGTCGCTTCACCTTTAAGACGCACACAGTACTATACGATCACCCGCATGCTGGTTTATTGTCAACCGTGCAAAATAACCAAGGTGGTATGTTCAAAACGGTGAACGCAGAAATAAATCCCGTCTCAGAATGTAATTGACTTCAAATTTCCTTGGCTAAACAAGACGCATTCAAGGTCAGACCTAAGACCAAGACACGTGACCATTTGTTGAAGACAATGAGCAGCGCATGTCTTCCCGTGTGACAGAAAGAAGAGTGGAACGTGGAGGTAACGAAAATTAAAATAACATTTCAAGCTTCCGTGGGACTAAGTTATCACCTGCCTCAGTTCACGCCAAATTGAGTCAATACGTCATTAACTTGAAGTGTGGAGACATACTTGCGTAGAGTGTATAATCAAACAAAGAATCATACTAAAAACATTTAATATGTGAAGTCGTTTGTTGATCTATCAAGCAAACAACCACGACGACGACGACCGAGGGTGACTAAACTCACAAACGGCGCAGCGACACGCTCCTCAGCGCGCACCGCCGACAGTCTGCACCATCGGTTGTTGTTGCGCCACGCTCTGGCATTAAAAACAAAATCCCCCCGAACGTTCCCGGTTCAATTGAGGCCACTCCAGGTGCTAATTGGGATGGCAAGCGACGCAAGATTACACAAATGTTTTCCGTGACAATTTGCCAAAAATAATCCGTGCGCCAAAAATGGACACGTGCCACCAGGACGAGAGAGCGCCGTTCCCTTCCCCGCGTGCGCATTAGCAGCACACTCTGCCGGACAACAGGGCACACTCGAGCTGCTGGCATCACAAATCGACGGCAGGCTTATTCTTTCGAGGGGGGTGGGGGTAGAGGAGAGAAAAGACCATTACGCAAACACGAATAATAATAATAGCCCTCTGTGACTGGCAGCTGTTGAGAATCCACTGGCACACTTAAGCCGGGTCGGCCCTCCCGCAAACATCAGCCTGCGAAATAACGGGAGTGTGCACGAAGATACGTGTTAGTCAGAGCGTGCTGCCTCGAGGTGCCTAGGGTAGGCGGGTGGGTGGGTAAGGACGAGTGAGAGGAGGGAGATGTATGCGCACGTGGCTATAGACAACAGATTAACGAGAGGGATCGGGAGGAGAGATAAGAAGAAGAAGATGCGCGTTCACACACAAAGAGAAACGGACCGGGTGGTCGTGTGAATGGGGAGAGACAAGAAACGGAGAGACGGGGGAGACACGGAGTGACAGGAGCATGCGGGCAGACAGAGAGACATGGGTAGAAAGATGTGCCGCGAGAAAGATAGAGTGGCTCAAAAGAAGGGACCAAACATCGCGAATTGGACGGAGACGTGCAGAGTGCGAGAACGAAATGGAAAGAGAAACGAAAAGAGAAGAGAATGACAGACGGAGGGAAGAGCGATAGTGATGGTGAGCAGCGGAGAGAGAAATGAAATGTGTATCTTTTCATCCGGGGCGCAGGAGCTAGATTAGAGGAGTGGTAGTGCGGGCATGGAAAGCATGCGAGTATAAGTGTGCGCTATCAGATTTATGTGAAGTGTAAAGAGATTGGACTAAAACAGCAAAAGCTGCAGCAAAACTGTTATTCCTGCCACATACGCACATTAGGAACTGTGCATCGCCCAGTCATTAATATGCACAGCTCCATCACTATAATTAGCTGGAACCCTGTAGCTTTTGCTAATTAGGGAAACCTCATTAACATATGCAAATGAATGAATGATGAGCTCTAATCAAGGGTTTGGATGTCACATTAATAACGGAATAAGCACTTTTCACACCGCCATCTTCACGGCACATGAAGGGACACGGTGCTTTTACAATATTTCATTTTGTGGCAAATTGTTTGTGGTAAGTGTGAGTATTAAAGGCCATATGTGGGCTGAACCTTGTCAGTGTCCAAATGACAGTAAAATAGCCCGTGTACCACGGATCTTTTGAAACGTACAAATATAATGCAAAAAAACCAAGCGGTGAAATACACATTTATAAAACTGTATTGCTGTGTGTGAATTATCTTGTTTAAATCTGTATCTCATCTCCATGAAATCTAAACGAAAGCAGACTTGAGTTTAATGACTATAGGAAGACAAGAAATGCCAAAAAAATCTTCAAAAACAGCAGAATGAAAACCTAATTGAATCTTTAAAATGTTAAATAAGGACTCATTAACGTAAATCACGTCTACAACGTGAATCAAATATAACGGATGTTTATCTCGCTCTCAATATTCCAAAGCCTGCGTTGGACGTGCGACTCACCGAGGGTGGCCACGGTGTGAGCACGTGGGCACGAGCCCGGAGCCAGACGGCAGTGCCCACGTGGCTCCGAGTTGGTGACATTCGCACGAGTCACAGCCACTTGAACCGCCATCCACGTGCCCCTGCCGTGCGTTTCACCGCCTCTCACCAACAAATGTGGCATTCATAATTCATACTCTTATTATAATTATTACCACAAATGTGACAATGCGACCTATTTACATTGGCGCCTCTCAAAACATTTGACATGTATTTCACCGAACTGTTTGAGCACACACGAACGTCAGCGCTTCTTCATTCCTTCCGAAGCAAGGCGAAATGAGACCGCCCTGCGGAGTTTGCTCTCTCTCTCTCTGCCCTGCACTGGGCTCCGACTCCGAGCGGGGAGACATCACTGCGACGCTCATTACATTCCTCACAGTAGAAAGACGCTCTTTAACGGACTTCGTCCGAAGCTCATGTTTAAACCCTCAATCTATCTTTCTTCGCTACCCCGGTTTATTGTGTGTGTGTGTATATTTCATTACGTGGCGCTCATTGGGCGCGCCGCTGCGATGAAGCGGGCTTAGCGCCACACTGGCGACAAATCGCGCCCGTGCAGCCGCTGGCACGGGCTGCGAGCCGCATCCATCAGCCGCGGGAGCAGGATGGATGGAGGATGGATGGAGCAGGATGGATGGAGCGGCGCTCGGACACTGACTGGCGCGCTCCGCGGCTTTGGATGGCGCGCCTCTTCATTAGGGGCGAGAAATCCCATCACTCCCAGATTAACTATCGATCCCCTGCCGAATTACATTAACACGATGGCTGACCCCTGAGACCAGAGGCCCGGCGAGGAGAGGGAAGAATGGCTGATTAAAGGGGAGGGGAAGCCTGCGGGAAATTGATATGGAAACGCGCGGTTGGCAGCGGCAGGAAGGCTGAGGAAGCGGATGACGGGTGTGGGGTGGTGTGGGGTGGTGTGGGGTGGGGTTGGGGGGGACGGAGGGGAGGGGCACGGTCAGCAAAGCGGCGTGGACGGCGCACGAGCGGATCGGCGCTCCGCCGCCGCGCGGCCGCGAGCGTCCTGCAACCAGCCCGCGTTGAGCCACGGCGCGGCGCGGCACGGCCCTCCGTGCAACGTGGCCTTTAGCCGCCGTTTGAAAAGCCCAGAGAAAAGGCAAGACAGTATCATAATGTCACGGAAATGAAAGGGCGAGTTTTTCAAAAGTTGGCCGGGGGAGGGGAGGGGCTGGGGAGAGCTCGGGGAGGTAAAGGGAGACTCGCTGCAAAATGCAGATTAAAAGGCGAGTCGGCAGTATAAATCCTCCGGCCCCTCAGCGCTGGGGAATGAATCCGCGCCGGTTTGAAAGCCAAATTCACGCTCACAAATCAAATCCCCTTGCGGCCGTTATTTATTTTTTTCCATACTCGAATTTATTACAGATAACCTTCAAGGCATCTACAAAGGCTGACCCGTCGGAAATCCGCCCATTGTCTGCCGCTTTGCGTCTCCGGGGCGCAGGCTTAAAGGATGGGCCACATTAACATTTTTGCGCCGCCGAATGGAGTGCGTTTTTATCGCGAGTTAATAACTGAAAAAAACCCTCTCCGTGTCCATAAAGGTTATCGTGCAACGATTGCAATCACCTTTTTTCCCCACCCCGCTTTTCTCTTTTTTTTGACCAAACAAAATCCATACAGATCTCTCCCCTCCTCCTCCTCCACGGCGGCGGCGGCGGCGGCGGCGTCTCTCGTCGCGCTCCACGCGGGGCGCGTTGTTGTCCGGTCGCACGGCGACGGCGTTCGCGAGCTCCCGGCCAACTCATGCGATGATGTCAAACTCGAGGTGTGCATTTAAGCGCTGGCCGTGAACGAAGTCGGGGGAGACGAATGCAGACGCGGCGCGGCGGAGAAGGCTTGTGACCTGCTTACCAAACCCGACCTCAAATCCCACACCGTGGCGCAGTCTTCACGAGCGAAACGAAGCGGTTAGCGCGTGTGACTGGCATGCGGTGAATTCGGCTTCGTGTCAACCCCCTTATGCAAAAACCGAAATGCGAAAAGCTTGACCTAATCCCCCGGGGATCAGTAAAACCTTGCCATCGTTCGCGGGGGCTAGGTATTTAACAACACAATGACGAAAAGAGAGCCGGAAAAGTTTCGGCATATGCATAATTCACGCCACAATATATTCCGCACTCGGTGACACCGTGTGCCTTTAATTGGCTGCTTCACGCCACGCCGTGGCAATCCTCGGTCCCGTCTCGAGTACGCGCCACGATGAAGCTGGCGTGGGCCAGAACACACTCGCGGCTCAGAAGCATTTGTTTAGCTGACGACGAGCGGGGCTGGCGGCAGGGGGGGCGGGCCCCGGCATTTAAGCCGGGACGGGCGACGACCCGCCATGGTGGGTGGGGGCCGCCCCTCGCGAGCGAGCGGAGACGCCAGCGGGACGGGGGAACCGGAATGGCGCGGGGGGCGGGGGGCAAAACGGCGGGTTCCGAGGGCAGCGGTGGCGGCCTCGGATCCTCGAGCCGGAACTCGGCTTGGGGTGGGCGACATCCCGCCCGGGGGCTCGAGCGTCGCTCCGAGTCGCCCTTCGGAGCACGGGACCCCCCCCCCCCCCATGGGTCGCCCGCGGCGCCGCTGGTCGGCGTGCACCTTGACCCCGCCGCCTTCCCCATGCTCTCACGGCGGCGCAGTACCCACGAGTCCCGGTCTGCAATCGATGGCAAGACGCCAGTGCACCTTTCCGTGCGGCAAGCGGTGACTTTTGAGCATCAGAGGCAAGGGGGGTCTAATGAAATGTAAAAAAATTAACCCGTAAAAACAAAGTTTTTCACTATAAATCCTTTATATGCGTGGCGGCTAGAGTCCTCTCGTCCTCTGGCTTGAGATGGCTGCCACCTATGGGTCAGATGATTGCCTGCCACCATTAAGCAATTGGTAATTTAATAGAATTTATTTTTTCCTAAAAAGTGTAACATTTTGGAAAACATTTTTCAAGAAAATCAATTGTCACGCACAACGAGTCTGTGTGCAAAATATCAGCTCGATTTGATCACGGGAAGTGGGTTAAAAAACGACCGAAAGATTTGCACGGTCGTAAGCGCGCAAGCAAGCAAGCAAGCGAACTTAATATAAAGGATTTAAAAACAGAGTCGCTCGCGTCGCTCTATCCACGCACGTAGTTTAACAAGCGGCCATTGCGGCACCGACCGAGTATCGCGTGCGAGACTAATCTGTGGGGTTCTACCGCTAACACCGACGATTGTCTCTTCTCAAACACTTGTCAGCTGGTTCCCCCCGTGCAGATCGGGCCCCATCCCATCTGGACCACTTTGTTTCAAGGCAATACTTGGCACGTGGTCAGCATTTAAAATGACACGAAACATTTTAACACGCGGATGATTGCACGTGCGTATCACGGCGCCTCCCATTGGTTCGCCAAACCCCCGTGGCTCGGGGTGTTTACGATTAATTTGCACAAACTGCAGTGAGAGGAACCTATCCTCGAGCAGCAGAGGCCCTGTGGAGCAGCGAATGCATTCACACCCCTCCTCCTGCCCCCCGCAATCGCCCCCTCCTGCCCCCAAACCCTCTCGTCTACTTTGACCAATCTTCAGCTCTAAACTTCTATCAGATATTTGCGTCAGCCACCTGGCTGATGTCACGTTAACGCTCCAATTTAGCACAAATTCAGTTTTCCATTTGCAATCGGGCGAGTGGGGTCAGCGAGGTCACCCTGGGCCACGTACGCCCAGCGCGTGCGTGTCCCACACACCCAGCGCGTGTCCCACACACACACCCAGCGCGTGCGTGTCCTACACACCCAGCGCGTGTCCCACACACACACCCAGCGCGTGCGTGTCCCACACACCCAGCGCGTGCGTGTCCCACACACACACCCAGCGCGTGTCCCACACACCCAGCGCGTGTCCCACACACACACCCAGCGCGTGTCCCACACACACACCCAGCGCGTGTCCCACACACACACCCAGCGCGTGCGTGTCCCACACACCCAGCGCGTGTCCCACACACCCAGCGCGTGTCCCACACACCCAGCGCGTGTCCCACACACCCAGCGCGTGTCCCACACACACACACAGCGCGTGTCCCACACACACACCCAGCGCGTGCGTGTCCCACTGTCACAATCAGTGGTGAGATGTTAAATATCTCACCTAGTATACAGGAGGTCGTGGCTTCAATCCCAACCCTCACGCCTGCTGCATATTTGGAGTTTGCACGTTCTCCCCGTGGTCGCGTGGATTTTTCTCCAGGTCCTCCAGTTGTTCCCTTCACTCTTAGAATCAACGTGCGTTTAGAGTATTTGGCTGCTATACATTTCCACATTAGCCACTTCGTTGAGCTATCATTTGTGGCCAGGTCGCTTCTGTAAAATTGCTGTGTAGCTCAGTGGGCTTTTCCTGGTAAAAAACAAAATTTAAAGTTCATTTTATTTTCACAATCGCATGTACTGCTCTGTTTGGGAACACCTCAGGAAAATCCATCGCTCAACACATTCACTCCGCCTTGTAAGTTCCACTGGGCTTAACACCACCCCCAACGACGTACGTAAAACAGACAATGCAGATTACAGAACAATGGCGTGCTATTATGAACCGCCAATTGATTTCAAAGCAATTCTATCTATAGGTGTCCAATATATCGGGGTTATTCTCGGACCTGTCACCTCTGAGATGATTTGCGGTGGGGGTGCAACACCGGCCCTGCAATGGACGCCCCCGTGGGGCGAGCCACCGCGGCAGAGAAGTGGACGTTACGGCCGCTCGTCGAGGCTTTGCCGGCTGTAGGCCGGCAGGTGCGGTGGGGTGATGTCTGTCGCGCGAGGCCCTGACCCAGAGTCGCCCTCTACCCCCTCCAACCCCCCCCACGTTACGGCCATGGAGGGCGACAGGTGGCAACCAAACTCTGCTGTCGTGCCACTCGAGGGTGACCGTGCCCAGATTGCGCATGAATTGCGACGCGCGCTGCGTGAAACGTGGACGCTCTGAAACGGCGCGGAGCAAAAGCTGAAAGGTGCGCGGGGAGAAGCGTGGGGAGATGCGTGCCTGGGATTATATCGACAAAGACCAAGGGAGTAACTCGCGGATCAAAGGACAAACATGAGCCGGAGGCACCATAGTGACTCAAAGTGAGCGGGTGGACAGGTCGCCGGACGGTATGACGGCCGATGTTTGAGGCTCATGACGGAGCCTCAAACATCGTGGGATCATGGGAGATGGTGGTGTCGTGCGGAGGTCTACATCCAACAGGGGATCGAGCCTGATGGTGATGATGATAAATTGTCCTCTCTTCAACCAACCTCGCACACACTCTCTGCACAAAATCAGTGTGTGCACTATACATCGCCATCATCACGATCAATGTATTACTAATATTTAAAAAAACTTTCCTAAAGTACAGCATAACATTAACTGAGTTAACCATAATCAAGTACCAACGTTTGCAAGTGCTAAAAATAGATACATCGATACAGGCAACAATATATATACACAATCTAACTGAGCACGTATTTAGATCATGAACAATATAAATTTAAGTACCTTAAAGGAACAAGCTGACTTTGTTGGAAACATTTGCAGTCGAATGGAGAAAAATACAACTCAGAACCACGTGCCATGTTTACAATATCAATATATGCTGGCTTTAAAACTGTGGTATAGCATTTCATTGATCAATTGATTAAGTGCTTGTTAAATGTGCATGTTCATGTGCGTCCTCTGCTTTAAGAGCACTTGTCAATACAACATTGGGTATTACTATCGGTTGATAATCTACATTATTATTACTGTAGAACAGCGCCCTTCTAATACGTCTTCTTCGTATTCCTACCAGTTAAAATCTCCCACTCGAAGAGTGTCGGCTTTGTTTATCCCAGTCTTGTCCGGTCAAACCCAAGTTCAATAAAACCGAGCTGCCACTGCGTGTGAAGCCATCGTCGTCATCATCATCAGCAGCAGCAGCAGCAGCGGAGTCGCTCGCAGTGCCATGGTCGAGAGGGCACACTCCTCACGGCTCCGGTGGGTGGAGCCGCAGCGAGCGGCGCGCCCACCACGGTGCCCGTGGAATTGGGGGTGAGACGATGGGCGGCGACGGCGCAATCCGAGAGGTGGTCGCGGCGGGTCGCAGCGTCGCCCCCAACGTCGCCGGCTTTCTCGCGGCGGGCGTCACTCCGCAGCCACTTACGCAATCTGACCCCCGTTGGCCCCACCCACCGCCCACCCAAACTCCGTCTCGCTCTCAACCTCAACCCCGTCGCCCTGGCTCTCGACACATCACGGATTTCACCACGCGCTACCCCCCCCCCCCAGACACTCTCTCTCTCCGCTGGCTCTCATCACCCTGCGTGTGCAAATCCTGGCGTGAGCGGTGAGTCGAACGCTCGACTCACACTCCCAAGGTTACTTGGTACAAATTGCCGCAGTTTTTATTTTGTTTAAATATTTCACCCGGAGAAATGTCTTGAGACGGAACGTCTCGCTTGCCAGGGTTTCCAGGGAGCCGGCTGACGCATCCTCGTACACGGCAAACCCATCAGAGCATGATGTCGACGTGGTGTTTCTCCCCTCCACCTGGTCCCTGCCATGATAATGCGGAATTCCCACTACCGACTCAGAACTGTCCTGGTACTCCTGCAAGTCAGAGACGAGAACCACTAAAACGCATTTCTAGACAAAGCATCCGCTCTCAGTTGACTTTCCTTGACGTATTAAAAAACTCACAAGAGTTTTTGCTCAAGGTGTTTCACGTGGGAGCAACCCAGCAGAGAAAGCCCAGGGAGTGCAGACAAAGACGGCTCAAAATCCACAGCGGGTAGGTCAGCGACGTCCTCGCAGTACTGCTTGTACACGTGGCCTTGCTGGGTCTCCGGCTGCGTACGTCACGGACGCGATCTCTGCATGACCCATTAACCCTGGTGGCACCCGGTCAATGGGTCGCACCTCCGACGAGCACGGCTGGCTACGTACGGTGCTAAGAAAGTTCAATATACGTACGTACCCCGACGTGGGGCCACCACAAGCCAGCGAGTAAAACAAACGCTGATTAAACACGAGAAGTTAAATCAGTTAGAGGAAGGCCTAGTTTGGTGCATACGCCAGAGCAGAGAGTGGGCTATTATGTCTGCGCTTATATTAATTCAGCATATGTGGCTTTTTTTGTAAATTGCCATAACGACTTTTCGTTATTATTCACACAACGCGTATGTAAAATCCAATGTATGGTTTGCATGTAATTGTTATACCGCAATTCTGTCACATTTTTTTTCGTTCAACATAATTATTTTGCATAATTTCCGTGCCATAACCACAGAGAACCTATCTTCGTAATGATGGCAGTGTTGTGCTTTTTCTAACGATTTGGTAGAATTTCATGAAATTCTCCCCATTCAAGCCAACGAGAGTCTTGCAGACGGAGAGTGTGTCACGTTGTGCACACGCTGCCAACGCCATCGCTGCTCTCATTGCACTCTAACAAGTTTAATATTTTCATCTGGGATCTGTCATTCATTACGAAGTCTTCATTGCGCGGTTACTCAAAAACATGCCCACTCAAATTAGTTGTGTAATGTATTGCAAGGAAAAAATAATATTTTTCTCTCATCCAAAATTTCGTATTTTTGTAAAAAAAAGATAAAGTAGAGAGAGCGATGCGTTTGCCTGAGCACCTAAGCGAATGCATGTGCGTGTGTGCATGCATTTGGAGTGGTAGCACGGTGATCAGCACTCTGCACGATGAGCCTGACCACCTGAGTTCGATTCCCGCTCGTGGCCAAAACCAAATGACTACCACGAGTGAGACTAAGGCGGCCAGGCGTAGTGCTGGCCACCCACTCGTGTGCTGTAACGGCCCTCATAGGTTCTCGCAGAGGCGATACGAGGGGTATCTTTTTGCAACTGGGAAACAGTAACATGGTGGTTAGCGCACTGCGATACGAACCCAGCAGCCCAGGCTGGAATTCCACCCACGGGCTGACATCAGTGGTGATTATCTGAACCGGTCATGGGCTTCCCCGAGGTCGACGTGGCCTTAAGTGAATAGCAGGTCCAGTATGTAACCATGAGCACTGGGGAGACAAAGACAAGTCTCTGTAAGCTATATGGGGGGTCTTTGTCTTTGTGCGTGCATGTGCGTGCGTGCGCGCAAATTAAACTCCCTCTCCCATCCCATCGAAGCAGAACTTTCTACTGCAGCAAAATCAGCCACTCCTAATCAATATTGCTCATTGTTTCAGCTGTAAAACACTGATTTGTAAACAATACCAACACAAAATAGCCTCAACAGCAACGTCAAAAAAGGTAGCCAATTAAATATTTAAAGTCAGCTACATTCTCCCCGCTTCGGTTGCGAATAGCAGTTGCAAATTAGTTCGCGTGACTCTGCAGGAAACTGCAGCCGGCGCCGCAGACTGACGTTCGGTTATTCCCAACGCCCGAGATTCGGGTCTTTTATCTGCACATTGGATGGTTTGAAAAAGGAGAAAACATCGTATTAGGGAAAACATTCAAACATCCCTGCCTATTTTACATCAGCAGTGGAAGTCCACGTGTGTTTGTCTAGCCAGTGGTGGGAAGTCATAGAAGTCTGGCAAGAGCCACTTGGGTCACCAAAATCACAAAAGCAAAACAAATAAATGAATGAAATTACTTAGTTAATTCATTAATTTAATCTATGTCATCGGTGCTCTACATTATCACCTGCTCCTGTACTACGATGGGCCTGAGTATGCGTTTCGGCAACATCACTGGCAGGCTACCAGATGAACGTGGAGATCTTTGTGCATTTGGACCTCCATTAAAACAGTGCAGCCTGGCACCAGGAATTAAACAATATACCATTTACTGTCTCGGGCCTCTCAAGGAAGATGGGCACGCTGCGTGACGTTCATCTGAGCACGAGGACACTGGCAAGTTGTCCGAGAAGTGTGGAACTTCCAGAAGATGTCCATTACCGGTCCCGAGAGCAAAAGTAATTGTTGAGGGTCGATCGATTACGCGGGCAGAAGATGTCTGAGGACGCCGGCCTCGGGCTGCTTAGAGAGGGCATTGGGGTGGAGCGCTCTGAGGAGGACGCGCTCGAGGTACGGCAGGCTTCGTCCGGGAAGAATCTAAAGACTCTGCAGAAGGGATATCGGGCGGCGTAAGAAGAAGGTCTATGTGCAGAATCAAGAGATGATGGAAGGGATGGAGAGGGTACCCTAGAAGAGTTTTGACTTTAAACTTTCGTGACTGCAGGAATTCATATTCTTTGGTTCTTTCGGTAAAAAGTCACGCAGATAAAAAAAAGTTAAAGCCAAAACCCCACTATAATTTTTATTTTATTTTTAATTTCATTTTATTTTATTTTTTTATTTTCTATTTACGTGACTCTACCGAAAGAACCAAAGAATACCCTAGAAGAGGTCGGGCGCGTTGGATGAGATCAGGCAAAGTGGCAGGAACGTGTGGCGCTAATTGCTGAGACGTTGAAAGAAGAGGATCATACGAAGGGTGGGGAGTTGCACAATACAAGTAGCACGCAGTAGGGTACAGCTGCCGCGGGACTGGAGGAAGGCAATCATCGTGCAGCACCACCACCGCCGCCACCACCACCGCCGCCGCCACGGCCACCACCGCCACCACCACCGCCACCACCACCACCACCACCGCCACCGCCACCACCACCGCCACCACCACCACCACCACCGCCACCGCCACCACCGCCACCACCACCACCACCACCGCCACCACCACCACCACCACCGCCGCCACGGCCACCACCGCCACCACCACCGCCACCACCGCCACCACCGCCACCACCACCACCGCCACCACCACCACCGCCGCCACGGCCACCACCGCCACCACCACCGCCACCACCACCGCCACCACCGCCACCACCACCACCGCCACCACGGCCACTACCGCCACCACCGCCACGGCCACTACCGCCACCACCGCCACGGCCACCACCGCCACCACCACCGCCACCACCACCGCCACCACCGCCACCACGGCCACCACCGCCACCACCGCCACGGCACGCATTAGCAAGGGGGATAGAAAGTAGTGCAATGACTCCATGGGATTAAGGCTGCTGAGCATTCCAGGTCACAGGTATATACCGGAATCTTGTTCAATAGAATAAAGAGTCAGATAGAAATGTAAAAAAACACACGTAAGGGACAATTAGTGTGGATTTAGATCAGGGAGGCGTTGTAGTGATGAGATCTTCACGGTAAGGCAGCTGGTCGAGAAAAGGTGGAAGCACGGGAAGGATCTCTGGATTGCTCTGTCGGCTTTAAGCCCACGCTTCTGTGTGGGAACCGCTGTGGCTGTTGTGGCATCCCAGGTAAGATGAGCCAACTGAGCTGTTCATTCTTGTTTGAATGGTTTGACGTCAAGACAGGTATTCGTCAAGGTTGTATTTAGTCTCCCATGTTGAATGTTGCGCTTGATTGTGTATTGATTCACTAACACCACGAATGGGGTTAACAAAGTTGGTGACTGAAGATGAACGTACGAGACTTGGAGATCGCACGATTGTTGGCTGGGACTTCGGCTGCAGCTGGGCAGCTGGAGACTCGAGTCTGTAGACACGAGATTTCATAAGACTACGTTGATTCTAGACTACGTTGATTCTAGACTACGTTGATTCTAGACTACGTTGATTCTAGACTACGTTGATTCTAGACTACGTTGATTCTAGACTACGTTGATGACAGCTGTGAAAAAGAGCTTTGCAGCTCATCGGATTCATCCAGCGTGAATTCATATTCTGATTCTGAGAAACAACGTTCCTGGAGTGGGGTGGCATGTCTTGAACGGAGGAGAGGTTGGACTTTTTGAACTTCAGCACCAATGTCCATAAACACTTTAGAGCAATTACACACACGCACGGCGATTTCTAGGCCGCATGAGACACAATTACCATGATGACCAGCGGGTCATCATGGTAGATACGAGTTTACACACACGCAGAGCCTTGGTTGAGACCATCATCTGAAACGAGTCTAACTTGTGACCGGATTAACTTAGACGGCGGCAGGGCAAGCACACAGCCGTATGGCGGTTTCGCCCTTGTTAGGAGTCACCAGTACGGTGTGGCCATCGTTGTCTACTGCTGCCCCCCAGCCTGCACGCACACACGCACCCTCTCCACAGCCCAACCGAAACAACAACAACAACGGATCGGAGGGGGGGGGACCGCGTGGCGTGCCGTGTCAATCCTCTGGCCACGTTTCATTCACCCGGGCGGCGCGTAGCAATCAAACTCGCAGGAACATGGGGCCGCGCATTGAATTAGTATACAATATTAATACCACACACCAGTCTAATTTGTATAACAGCTCTTTTCATAATTAATACAACATTCTAGAAGTAGAACCCAAAATGAATTCTTAGCAAATGCATGTGCCATCAACTCAGAACATGCATATTTGCACTTGCAATAGAGAGGGCTGCCAGAACTGTCAATGCACTTAAACATCGCCGCCGTAATTGTAGCGCACTAACAAACGAGGGGTAAATATAGCTCCGATAATTAGGGGAAATGACAAAATGTAATTTTGGAAATGGCAAGATGCTAAGAATCAGGGCCACCCGATTGTAAGTATAGAATGCCTTTACATTAACACTTATCACGATCCAATTACCATGGGTACCGAGGGCGGGGGGGGGGCATTTAAAAGGATACGGAATCGGGCCAATTACTCCATTTCATTTTGTGCCGTAAATTAAAGGGAAAAAGAAGCACGAACTACGAGACAGAGAAACATTAGTAATTTAAATGCCAAACTCCAATCTTACATGATAACTTCATAATTTTCAGATGTCATCCTCGTGAAATTAACACCTCGCAAATCGAAGCGCTGCTGCTGCCTTCCTTGCGCGCGCTCGTTTACGTGCGGGGGGGGAGGGGGGACTTTAATAACACAAATATTACAGCCGGCGCCGAACGAATGTCGAGAGTCAGTCTCGGGCACAGTTTTTTGTTTAATTACATTCTGGAGACTTTTACCTTCCTCGGTTCGATTTTGTTCATTAATTGAAAGTTCGATGCGAGGCCCGCGGTGACACAAGACGGTGACACAAGGGGGTGACACAAGGGGGTGACAACAGGGGGTGACACAAGACGGTGACACAAGACGGTGATACAAGGGGGTGACACAAGACGGTGACACAAGGCGGTGACACAATGGGGTGACACAAGGCGGTGACACAAGGCGGTGACACAAGGATGGTGACACAAGACGGTGACACAAGGCGGTGACACAAGGGGGTGACACAAGGGGGTGACAAAAGGGGGTGACACAAGACGGTGACACAAGACGGTGACACAAGGGGTGACACAAGGGGGTGACACAAGACGGTGACACAAGACGGTGATACAAGGGGGTGACACAAGACGGTGACACAAGGCGGTGACACAAGGAGGGTGACACAAGACGGTGACACAAGGCGGTGACACAAGGGGGTGACACAAGGGGGTGACAAAAGGGGGTGACACAAGACGGTGACACAAGGCGGTGACATAAGGGGGTGACACAATGGGGTGACACAAGGGGGTGACACAAGACGGTGACACAAGGCGCTCTCAACACAAGCTGCGGAACACAGCGCCCTGCTCTCGTTTGGTCAGTGTACAGTGGTGGGGGGTGACGTGGGGGGGGACGTGGGGGGGGGACCTGATGCACAAAATGTTTTTAACCTCAAAATCCGAAGGTTCATTGTTAGCGCTACAAATCGCTAACAGCTCGTTAGGGGTGGCCACTTGTTCTGTTGCTCCCAAAAATGCCAGGTGCTCAGAAGAATGGGGGTTGAAGACTTGCAAATTATGTTTTGTGTGTGTGTGGTGTTCCATGCCTCCTCGCTAGCCTATTGCTAATTAAGGCAACATAATCAGCACTCCCGGCAGACTCTCGCGATCTGAAAAGCGGATACCCCAGAGCGTGAACCGGTAGCAGCTCCAGCCGCTCGCCCCCAGCGGTCAGTCATCTCCTCGTGACCCTGCTGCGGCTACTACCCTGAGCCAGGTTCACTCTTGCATGTGAGGCGACCCTTATCTGTAGAGTTCTCACCTCATTGAACAAAATAAACTTGAAACGACTCTTACCCGTGAACTTCGCTCATCGATTACGCAAATCACGTTGGGGATGTTCTCAGTCTACCAGACTGCTCGTTTCAACTCATCCGTACCGTGTTCAACTACCATTGCAGACCACAAAAACACATTCACATTTCCACTTATCCATTCACTCACCCAATCACCCACCCACTCACCCGCCCACTCACCCGCCCAATCACCCACCCAATCACCCACCCGCTCACCCACCCACTCAATCACCCACCCGCTCACCCACCCGCCCGCTCACCCACCCACCCACTCGCTCACCTACCCGCCCACTCACCACACTGCAGATCACCTCGCTTCTCTCTGCACGCAAATTCGTGAAGCGTTCTCTCTGCTTCTTCCCTCGCACCTCTCCATCTTGGAATTCCCTCCATCCCATCGTCATTTTTGTCCAAGCACTTACAATAATAACCTCGCTCAATTCAAGAAAAGTCTTAACTCTGATCTATGTTAACAATTACGGTGCTGATAGTTACTGGCCGCTTGTCTGTGGGCCCTTTGGGTCTGTGCTCAACACCTGTGTTTCGAAAAGCACAGAGAGAGCACCATCACCAAACGCCTCCCTGGCGCGCTTCACCGACACGTCCCCGGAGTGCCGGTTCTGCGGTAAAGTGGAGACGGTGGCGCACCAATACGCGGAGTGCAAGAGCCTGGACTTGTTGTTCAAGGTCCTGAGAAACATCCTCCTAAGGTTCAGCCTCCACTTCTCCCCGACGGTCTTCATCTTTGGATACCCAAAGGGCGACGGGCCCCAACATCTTCAGGGGCTGGTCAACGTGCTCGTCGGCTATGCCAAGCTCGCCGTACACAGGGCGAGGAAGTTGGCCCTGGAGGGGAAACATCCGGCCAGCAGCGTGGGCATCTTCCGTGGGCTGGAGTTCCGCCATGCGCGGCTGACCCACGCCGTGCCGACATTCAAGGAGCAGTGGGCGATGGAGGAGGCCGTGTGCTCGGTGGCAGATGACGGAGAGCTCTGCATGCAGATGTGAGCTACCCGTCGGAGGCCGTTGGACTGCGAGATGGGCTGCGTGCAGAACGAGAGTGAGCGAGCGAGTGAGTGAGCGAAAGCGAGCGGGGGGGCGGGTACATAAAGCAAAGCATTAAAAATACGAAATGATGAACGAAGCAAAGTGCCGACTACACCGACCATCTTCTTGTTTCCACTGATCGTAAAAAAAAAGAGCAGGCGACAACCTCTCCCTCGCCCAACACGCAGAGACGCCTCAGTCGGCCGGCCCGTCGCGACTCAAGTCGATGTGGGGGTGATGTAGCGCCTCCAGTGGCTGCAGGGGTGACGTCAGCCCGTGTGCACGTACATAGAATCGATTCACGCGTCACGAGAGTGAGAATTGATTTGATGGTTGAAACACTATGTTCAACTTCTTTCGCACCGTACGTAGCCGACCGTGCTCATCGGATGTGCGGGGGAAAGAGAATTGAACACGAAACAACTGCTCTAGAGAAATGAGGTTTTCAACTTTTAAAATGTAAAGCTCCAGTGACTTGCACCCGTGACTTCTCCGCTCACCGCGCCTTCTGCGAGGGGTGTTCTCGCCACTCGTTGTGGACTGTGGGGGGCCGCACTCAAGGCCACCAGGGGCCGCCGGTGACCCGCGGGCCTTGCACTGGGGATCCCTGGCTTACACGAAGAAGCATCGTCATAATGCTGCGACATCCCTTGCTGACAACGGAACGCTTCGCCGAGTCTCGGATATTTTTTTTTTCAGGAGGTCCCTGGAACGATTCGCAAAAATTGTGGGTTGAGTATTTTTGCTCGTGGGAAGAAACCACGAATCCCAACGCAAACAACTCACGCACACGCATACGATGCGGCCGTCTGGAACGCTTTTCTTTCAGATGTTAGGAAGTCACTGGAGCTATGCACTTTTACATCTAAATTGAAAACTAATTTCTTTCAAACTGCATTTTGTATTCAGTTTGTTGTCCTTCCCCCGCGCATCCCGTTATAGTACGGTTGGCTACGTACGGTGCGAAAGACGTTCAACATACATGCGACCATACGCTGCACAGACGGACCATAAATCTACGTTATGCACTGCCCCCCCCACCTCCATACAATGGACTCGTATCTATCGCATGCCGCTGTCCACCGCGTCGACTCCATCCTTACAGAGTCCGCCCACGAGTCATGAACAAATAAATAAATACCGCTCCTGCCTGCGGACCCTCGTCCCATGCTCGCCCCTGAAGCTGGGGGTGCTGGGGGGCTGGGAAGGGGGGCACACGTGGATACGGTGGACAAGCAACGGCGCTGAGCGTCGCGTCCGCTCTCGCAAGTCGCGCGCCCATCCCTGCCGCCGAGTGAGCATGCGAAGAGCCGCCGAGTGAGCGTGCAAAGAGCCGCCGAGTGAGCGTGCAAAGAGCCGCCGCCGCCCGCTTCTCCCGCGGTGCCAGCCTCGAAACGGACAGAGAGCGCCATCAGAGACACTCCCCGCCCACGATGAGTGCGGAGTGTAGAGCAGCAGCAGCTGCGTTCTGTTCCTTCTGCTCCCACCACGCACGAGGCTGAGAAGGGGGGGCGAGGCTGGACAGTGGGGGGCTGTGACTGGAGCCCACTCACTTCGCCACGGGACCCTGATAATCTTCAGGTGAAAATTTTGTTTCTTTCCTCTCGTCGTAATCCCTCTTCCTCGAGGACCGCTCTGGCGTTTTAAAAATACACACTTCAATGAATGAATAAGTATGAACTATATATATACGCACACGCACAACAAAAGCCAACACCAAAATACGCATTCCTTTTAATCACAACCCGACTTTCAAGTGTGCTGCTATTTGCTGTTCATAACCAGGGCTGTGTTCGGTAACTTCAACTCGCATCATGCTCAGGATGGCGACTGCCGAATTTAAAAAAAAATCTGAAAAATATTTTAGAGCCTTTTGAAAACAGCGGCCCTCTTTGTTAAGCAAGTGCTACCGTGGCGTGCCGAATTAACTTGCTCAAACAAACGAACACAAAACGTGGAAAAATATCCTAAAACAAACACGAGGGCAGCAATAACGCGCCGGGCTTGGTGCCACGTGGGCCAGCCATCATCACGACGAGGGGGGAATTCGGGAAAGGTAATTCCGGACAAACAGCTCCGTTCCACGACGAGGCCTGCAGCCCAATCATAGCTGCACCTGGCGAGCACTTAGGGGCAAAGGGAAATAATCTCCATGAATAAAAAGCAATTCCCTGCCGCAATCCGACCAGGAAAGCTGATCTGAATGGGCCTCCCATCGCAGTGTCGTGGCGCAGCCTATTAAGCGGAACAGCAACGCAATTGGTAATTCGAGTCCGATTAACGAACTTTTTTCTTTCATAAACTCAATAATTAGAATTAGCCTATCAATCGTTTTTTCCCCCGGCTCAAGCATGCATTGCCTTTAAAAATAGAAATTAGAAAAGTCATAAAAGTATGGTATATGACATAAATGAATCCTTTAACGTATAATTGAACATAATTGGACCAAATGAATTAAGCACACCATGCGATGTCTGTCACCGTCAGTGTCAATTATTGTTGTTTCAATTAGCACAGTGTCTCTTTACCAGAAAAGCGTTATTTAAGCCACGCTAGAATTCATTACGAAAAATTAGTTGCAGAGGCTTACACGCTGTACTCTCGTAACTAATTTCATAATGAGCTCTTCATAATGGCCCTATATTGACACAAGTATTGTTCGGCAGGCGTGCGTGGTGCGCTCTGCATTGAAAATCTCCGGCAAAGCCGAAGCGCATCCCGTCGCTGTCTCCGCGCGCACGGCTCCGCCTCGCTGGGACGACATCGCCGCCACTGCCGCCACTGCCGCCGCCACCGCCGCGATGTTTAAAAGCTGCCCTCCCTCAGCCGGGGCCGCGAGAGGGGCAGATGAAGAGGCCCACGTCCATTGTTTGGCAGTGGATTCGGCCGCCTCTGTTTGGAGTGCTTAGACCCACCTGGCCTGGCGTACGGAATTACTAGATAACAATAATGATGATGATGAAAGCACTTCAGCAGCAGACCTCTCTCCTCCTGGGTCTCTGTCGAGTATCTTAATCCTGGCGAGGTTTGACAGAAGGGACGCCCGTGTGAAAGGGGTGAGTGGGAGAGGCTGTTGTACGAGCAGAATTGCATTTGTGGGTCGCGGCGGGGGAGGGGAGGAGAATGGGAAACCAGGAATGTGTCCGCCGCAGAGGGGGCGGTCGGCTCCGCGCGCGCCGGTCACGAGATCCGGGCCTCCTCCTCCTCCTGTACGCACGTACACGACGCACGCCCGTGCTGTTGTACACGCGAATATGATCTTTCCCGTTGCCTACCTCACATCTGCTTGGGTGTAACGTTACGCGCCGTGACTTTGCGTGTTTGCCGGTGGGACGCGAGCGCACAAAGGGGTCGCCTCACAGAAGCGCTTTGGCGAGCACCCCGTCGTCCGTGGGCAGATGGGACGGCGGTGGCCCGCGCGGCCCTCACAAAGGGGCCGCGCGCTCTCTGTGGCGCCAGGGACCCCTTGGTCTGATGGAGAGGCCAACCGGCGGTGGTAGCCTGCGTGCATCGCAGGCGCAGATTTCGGCTTCACTATTCCGCATTTATTCCACAATGGTTTTTTTGGGGTTAGGTCACATAATGATCGGGACAAATGTGTGTCATTAAGACCGTCCGCCGCCTGATTTGGCTAAACAAATGAAACTGTCACGTGTGCACGCGTTATGGTTTCAGCTCACCGGTAAGTTAAAGAACAACTCTCACAGGCAGATGAAGAAATTAGATGCCACGCGTCACGTCTTCAGGAAAATGTAAAAAGTCAGGATAAAATCCAGGAATTCTGACTGAATAAATCAAACCAGAAGTCTGATTGAAATCAATGATTCCTGATTTTTTTACTTATCTACAATAATTACCTGTGCAATGACATGGTCATTTTTTTTACAAATGTGAAATCTATTTTTAAATAAAAATTGTTTCTAAATGTATATTTTTTGACCGTTTACATTTTTGTCGCGTTGTGCTATTTATATAACTTCTTTGATACATTCATTATTTTATTCATTCGTGTGCATGGGGTATAAGTGTGTAACGCTTGCAGGGGCGGCCCGTCCATATAGGTGAACTAGGCGGTCACTTAGGGCGCCAATTTAAGTGGAGCGCCAAATTCGAGGAAATAAATACAAATAAAATAATGGAGATGTAATTTTTTTCAATTTCCGTGCACGTACAGAGGGAATATTAATTATAATTAATTTCTCAACATTTCTGAGAATGTATTGGTTGAACGGACGTACGGAAAACTGGAATAATTATGCCTCTGTTTAAAACAAACGCTTAAAAAGCATTAAACGGAAAATAGGGGCAAAGTGTTCCCAGAAAGAGTATGTTCCCAGTTTACCAAAAACCTCAACCTCGATCTGCGCTTGGGGTTTGCATGGCTCTCCTGGGGCGCCAGTTGCTGGCAGCAGCTCGTCAAGGGCAGCCTCCCGGAACGCTTGGTTTGTTCATGCGGTGTGTGTCCACATGCCCTGCGTGGCCAAGCAGCTCTCAATTGGTGAAATGAAGAGGTCTCAACAGGTACATGGCTAGAGAAGAGACGGATTGATGTGGCACAGGAAGACCTCAAGTTGAGTGGCCTTGCCGATGGCTGGCACCAGCTAAATCGAGATCAGCCTTTGTGAAGGGAGATGTTGAATGATGCTACTGATCAGCAGCCACTCTCCACCAACGAGAGGCGCAGGGGCGGCGCGCACACGACGAAGCGCCACCTTACAGAGTGCGGTGGCGGTGGTGGTGGCGGTAGTGCCCCCGTTGCTCGCCATCCTGGTCAGGTAACCTACAGCATGTTCCCTGTTCCAGCACTGTTCAATAAATTGCCCCCCCCCTTCCCTCCCCATGGGCTAGCACCAATTTACAAATTGAGGGGGGTGGACTTGGGGGAGGGGGTGGTATGACGCGGAGCTGCGGCGATACGTCGCGTGTTTCGGCGCTGATGCTGGGGGAGCTGTAGCCGAGGGGCACTGGGTGGCTACCAGGCATGGAACAAAACACAGGTTTGATTCCCATCCTCAGCTCAGGTTACGTAGGGACGTTTCACTTTAACGACACAATCCACGTGTAAATCACAACGCGTGACTGTAACGAACGCCGTCACCGTCCAAATAAACTCGATTGGCTTCCACCACCAACGTGACTGCGGGAATTCTAGCAGGGGGAGGTTAAAGTGCATTGATCATCCCCCCCACCCACCCCGACCTCACCGCTCCCCGTGGCACCACGCACATCCCACACCGGTCCCACCCGCTCTGCCATTGCCATACCTCGACAAGCCCATCGTGGTTAGTTCCTCCTGCACGCCATGGGCACGGGAGCCCTGGCGGGCCGCTACGTACGAGCGGGGGACACCCCGCTGCTGTTGCTGCTGTTGCTGCTGCTGTTGCTGCTGTTGCTGCCGTTGCTGCTGTTGCTGCTGCTGTTGCTGCTGCTGTTGCTGCTGTTGCTGCTGTTGCTGCTGCTGTTGCTGCTGTTGCTGCTGCTGTTGCTGCTGTTGCTGCCGTTGCTGCTGTTGCTGCTGCTGCTGTTGCTGCTGTTGCTGCTGTTGCTGCTGTTGCTGCTGCTGTTGCTGCTGTTGCTGCTGCTGTTGCTGCTGTTGCTGCCGTTGCTGCTGTTGCTGCTGCTGTTGCTGCTGCTGTTGCTGCTGTTGCTGCTGTTGCTGCTGTTGCTGCTGCTGTTGCTGCTGTTGCTGCTGTTGCTGCTGCTGTTGCTGCTGTTGCTGCTGTGGCTGCTGTTGCTGCTGTTGCTGCTGCTGCTGCTTCTCATATCCATCACGGGCTCCGGTGTTTGATCGCTCGATCGCGCGTGGTATCCGAGATCTCCTCCTCAACCCGTTGTCAACGGGCATCGGACAGGCCGGCCCCTGCGAATCCCGCCGAAGAAACTCGCCGGCATCCTTTGGGGCAAGTCCAGAGAGCGCCGGGCCTCTCTGTCAGTTAGCAGAATCGGGCAGCCAAGCTATCTATCTTCCAAACAAAAATGCGCGTCCCCATGAGAGCGTGAAGGCGATGGATTGCTCTTTAACCCTCGCTCCGGGAGAGCCAGTCACGGCTCAATGGAGTTTACTTGCGTGGGTACTCATGGCAGACCGGTGCCGCGCCTCGACAGTGCGGCTGGGACGGTTCATCCTGCGTTGTGTGGCCGGCACAAACGAGGGCACAAGCAGAACAAACCATGGGGGATTTGGTAAAAAAAAAAAAAAGCTTTGGCTATTGGTAAAACAGATACGTGGGTTATAGCAGCGTGCTTGCAACATCATTGAAACAACGGTATATCAACGCAAACATTATTACACGCGGTTATTCAATCCCTGTAGATGTACACTGTGTTAAGTTACACCTCCCAATTGCTGTTATGTCATGATTAAAGTTACAATATTTCACGGGAGTGGAGAGCGAGGCAGATAATCCTGCCGCCTCCGACTCTGCGACTCGCTGTGCAACAAAGACGCCTCTCCGGCCGGGCGAGTCGATATGCGCCTCCCCGTGCATCTTCAAACGCGCCACGTGGACTGCACGCTTCCCCCCGCCGTCGCCGCCGCCCCATCGCCGCATCTCTCTCTCTTCACCAATACCCCTGCTCCATTGTGATAAGCTAAAAACGTTCAAAAATAATATTCACTTTTTTTTTCTTTCCTTCCCAAAACAGAGGGTTTCTTTCTAGGTTTCGGGGTTGTGTTGATGAAAATCTTGCAATGCTAATGTTTGAGGGGTTGTTGTTTGCTCCAAAACAAAATTTTAAAACAATTCTTCGTTGACGGCTTGGATGCTGTTTAACTACTTTGAAAATATGAACGTCCCCTGTTTTGCTTTGCAAAACGAAAGAGTACTCCGGATTTGTTTCAGCTGATGCTGCAGAGGTTCTCATCTCGGGGTCGTCACGACTTTTGTTTTTGGGCATTAAGAAGACAGGACACGGGACACGGCCGTAGTGTATTCAGATAGTGCGATGTACAGCCAACAAGCACAGGGATGGGTAGATGAATGTGCAAATAATAACATCATCAGAAGAGCCCCCGCTGTCGATCCACTGCAAGACGAGGGCCTCCCCGCCCCGTGGAGGTCGTGGGGTTTTTTGACCATACTTCACCACAATGGTCAGCGCGGATAGGTGAACGCAGGAGGCATAGATGTAGGATTAACACGGTTGGCAACGTTCGGGGCGAAATGAAGTTCAACATGCAGAGTTCACTGGAGTACAATACAACAACGGATTTTACTGCACCACCCTCTGCTGGCCACCGCTGGGCACAGCAGCAAGTCGTGTGGCTGTATAGAGTGCCCATCCGAGTAATATCCAGGCTCGGCACCGCTTAGCTTCTGAGGTGCGGTGAAATGACGCAGCGCGCTTGGCATGAACTGGGAAAGGTCGCGCACGTCACGGGATGTTCACGAGACGGCATTTCGTGTAATCCACCACCAACACTGCGGCTCTCACCGCTCTCCTTCTACCCTCACACTGTCGGACTCCAGGATTCCCTCCCATCGTCGCTTTTCCCCAAGCTCTGATGACAACCACCTTGCTCGACTCAAGAAACGTGCGAACGCTTTCACCTATTACGACTTCGCTGCTGCTCAGGCGGCTTTCACAGCCGCCCACCCTGAAGTGCAAGTTCAACCCCTGGCAGTGTCATCCGTGGGAGGTTGTTCTCGTGTGTGCGCGTGTTAGGGCCCTAACACCAGCGAGTATGATCCGAGTCGAGAGTTCTAATCCCAATGGCTGACTGATAATGCGACTAACACGGGGGGTTGTGGTGCAGTGCTTAGCACACTGTGCTATGAACGCAGCGACCTAAGTTCACCACCCAGTCGCAGATAACACCGAAGGCGAGCGATATCTGAACCGGTACCTGGGTTACCTGCTTCATTAGCCCAGCGCGGTGAAGTATGGTCGAACAACTCCCCGTAACTAACATAGCATCGTAAGGCCTTCATCCAGTTGTGAAGTGACAAGGGGCTATGATTATAATAATAACTAATTATGTATTATTACGTAACAAAAGCTGTCAAGGTACGCATTGAAAGGGACAGAGTCGTGTCCACCGGGCCTCGAATATAAGCATCCCAGCATTGCATCTGTCTCCATGGAAATTATAAACTATACCTACAAAATGTATTTTATTACTCTGCAAAGCCTCGTTGAATCTAAATGCGTATTCTCAGGATTGCCCGCCTAGGTATGTCTGCTTGATTATTTTTAAAGCATTTTTTGGGATAGCGAAGAATTCAGCGTGCCCAGAGAGAGCACACAGGTTTATGGGAAGGACAAACTCAATTTAAATAGGTTAGCGATGTACTTGCTGTGCTGCCGCCTACGTGTGCCACTCCACTGCTCTGCAGGCCCTGCAGGCTGGAAACGCACCCACGTGAAAGCTCCATCTCTGCGTGAGCCACCAACCCCAGCGTGGTCGGATCACAGGCGTTCACCGTCATCACATCCGCCACTTCTCACTTCCAGGCAAGGGAACATTTGTTCTTTGGAGGTGGAGAGGGAGTGAGAGAGAGAGAGAGATTATAACCCCCAAAATAAAGGATGTCCCCACGGCGTCTCCTACGCCCCCCCCGCCTCTCGTCTCAAGAAAGGAATTATCCCAGCGCGTCACCGTGGCGGCGAGCTGACGTGATGTATGCCCGCGTACGGAACTAAACATATATCTTGTGGAAAGCTCGCGCTATGCACGGCACGGTTATTGCATGGGTGTGTTCGTTTGAGGCCTCGTCCAAATACGGAAGGTATGAAGTTGTCCTAGTAAATTATAATGTACCTTTAAACCGTGGGAAGTGTGAAAACTTTCCGGAGCACAATAAAAACACGGCAGCGCCGTGGGCTGTTTGCATCAAACTTTTGGAGTGGCTGCGGGCAGTGATCGCGGATGGATTCTCTCTCTGTTAGGAGTAATTTTGCAAAACAAAACTGAGCACCGTCTTGAGTGAGACGGACCTCGAGACGATCTTGGATGCAGCACTATCTGGTGCCGATGTCCAACACGTGCGGTGTCAAATCTCGGGTCACTATTCGAAGAACCCCATTCTCTCTCGTATGAAGTGATAGCAAAAGGGAGAGAAAAACATCTCGAAATGTTTAAAGCAGCCATCCTTGTGCTACAATGTCTTAATGTACAGCCTTGCATGTTGTGTGTACAGCACAGCCAAGTATCCATCCACTGCTGAAGGCATTCCCGACAACAACATGCAGAGCTGACGTGCGCCTGTACCTAACTTTCACGCACTGTTGTTCACTCGGGCACTGCGTTTCGTTTACGACCGCTAGATACATTGCTGGTCCGCTGTGCAATACCCCTTAAGCACTCTGCTCTACTCGATCTCGGCAACGTCGACGTTTTCCTAGTTTATGAAGATAGCGTTCGTCCAGCTTAACCGAGTGTGGTGGGTTTGGTGGCTGTGCTCGTGCGCTGGGCTGGCGGTGGCAATTCCACATTCCCACGGCCGGTGCTGAGTCCATCCGCGCGAGAAACCGAGGGGTTGGACAGAGCGGGCGCTGGGGGTGGGGGGGGGGGACTGTGGACCAGGTGAGGGGCACCCGCAGCACACGTGCGAAGTGGGCCCATTGCGCAACGCGGCGGCACTAAATTATTCAGAACGCAACTCGGGCGCGCGGACACAAAGCGCCGCTTTCCGCTCAATCAATAACGGCGGCGGCGGATGCGATTCAGAGGCGGCGGCGGCGGCAGCGCGCGCTGCGGGCTCGCGTTCCCAAGGCCGCGTGCCGCACGGTCGCCTGAGCCCCCAACCGCAGATCCATCCGATGTCATTACAAGGCTGACGGCCTTCTTATAATAAAGGTCGCTCTTTATATATCGAAATGCATTAACTCTCAAGCCTTGGCTTTAAAAAAAAAAAGGGAGAGAGCGGGAGAGCGGCACTGTAGTAGCCATTCAATCAACGGCCTCGGAGCAAAAGGGGGTAGAGGAGGGGACTGTGGGACGGGCGCGTTGCGGGGGTGGGGTGTTCTGTTGGGTTTGGTCGTGGAGGCTGTGGGTGGTGGTGGTCGTGGAGGCTGTGGGTGGTGGTGGTGATTATGATGGTGTGAGAAGGTGTGCGGCGTGCGTTGTGGCGATGAGGTTTTGGTTGCTGGTGGTGATGATGATGATAGTGGTTGAGGTGTCTATTGTGGGGTGAGGTCGGAAGGGTGGTGCGTGGGCTTTAGTGGTCCGCGCTATGGCATTGTCGGTGTGGGAGGTGGTGGTGGTTGAGAGCGCGGGTGGATGGCTGAGGGTGGGGGAGAGAAGGAGTGGGGGCGGAGGGCGAGCGAGGCTGCCCCCTCCACCCGCCCTGCCCGACTCTGCTGCGCCCTGTGTATCGCTGCATATTGAAATGAGATTGAAAACCGCTGCTCTATAAAACACCGCGACCTTGAGAGCGTGGCAGTCTTGTTAGGACGGCGGCTCATTTTTTTAATATTGGGAGGCCGCCTCCGAGACAGGCGCTGGCTGCTGAGAGATGCCCCCCCCCCCCCCGCGTAGAGACGCGATGCAAATCGCGTCCCTAGGCGGTGACAAACGGCGTGGAGCCGCTATCTGCGTGGGGCTCAGCGCGGGGCCCGCCCGCTCTCTGGCTCGGGGCCGCGTGTACGCCCGGGTGTCTGTGTGTACACGAGCCCGCGATCACACACACACACGCGCGCACACACAGGCCGCCGACTGTTTGTGTGCACGTACAAAGGCAGTGACGGACCACCCCCCCCCCCCCCGTCTTTAATTCGATTCTTGCAATGATGGCAGCAGCAGGGTGTTCAGGGTGTTCAGGGTTTTCAGTGTGTTCAGGGATTAAATGCCAACATCCAGGTTTGCTGTTGCCACGACGAGAGGGCTTCAGCAGAGATGTTGTGTAGTTGAGCTCCTCCTCCGCTGAAGGAGCACAGATTGCAGTGGTTGACGATACGGTCCAGAGTTTGTATCGCATTGCCACAATCGCACAACTTTTGTCTAAATGTGTCTCTGTGCACCTTCATATGTCTCTATGGGTGTCTATGAATCGATATATCTCGATGCGTCTCTATTGATTCACCACGGGGTCCAGAGTTTGAATCGCATTGCCACAATCGCACGACTGTGCCCTGTCTTTAATTTTAAAATTGTTTAAGATGTGCGCATTGGCCTGTTGATGTTCACGCGGGCGTCTCTGAGAAGGCATGTCGAAGGCGCGACACGCCACGTGATCACACTGGAGACACGTCGAGGGCTGGTCACGGGCGCCTATCCAGGCCGGTACGCCATTCGAGGGCCTGGCGTGGCCAGCACCACACATGTCACGATCTCTCCCAAATGTTGATGTTTCTTTACAACGCAACAGGTACCTTTGCTTAAGGCCGAATTAACCTAAAAGATGGCCAAGCCCGGTTCAGATATTACTCGCCACTGACGTTAGCAATGGTCGGGGATGAAACTCAGATTACAAATCAGTGCGGATCAGCACATCACGTGGGCGTGTTTAACAAGCATCGGGTGCGTGCCGCGTGGTAAGCGTGGAGGGAGGGGGGAGTGTGAGAGAGAGAGAGGTCCTGCCGCAAGCCCCTGGTGCCTCGGGGTCACGGGCGCGCATCCAGGCGACCCTGGTCTCAAGCTGGCTGGCGAGCGAGTCGAGTTCAATGCCAACGTCGCTTCAGCGGAGCTCTCTCCACACACAGCTTCTCCCCTCTCTCTCTCTCTACAATGAAACTCTTCTTGCAGTCCATTTACCACCTCCCCCACAACCATCCCCCACACACCTCCTACACCCCCACTCGCCCTGCTCCACAACCAGTGCCCCCCACCCCGCACCCTCTCTCGGCCTAGCCCCCCCCCCCCGATCTGCTCACCGTGGCTCCACGAGGCAGACCACGCGTGCGTGGTGCAGCAGCAGCAGCAACGGCGACGGGAAACTGGAAACCGACCCCCACCTGATTAGCATCGGTTCAAGCAAGCCTGACAACTCTGCTGACGAGACACTGATTGTCCAATACGGGCCACGGTTTGTGTTGAAAATAAAGCCGCTGAGGTTGTGCGCTCCAGGAGGGCCGTGCGGCTGATGTGATGTGTACAACAATATATATATCAGGGGGAGGGAGGGGTGCGGGAGAGAGGTGCGTTGCTTGTTTATTGTGCTCGCAGCTCCGCGAGTGCACGTGTTGTACGAGGAGCTCTCGGCGTGTCCACGTGATGAGCGTGTGCAGCCCATCGAGTCAAAATCCACTGCTGGATGAGGGCTTCCCCTTGCCACGGTGGTCATGGGGTTACGCGACCATACTTCACCACGTTGGTCAGTGAAGACGGGGAGCATAGATGTGGATGTAGAGTACAATGCAACGATGCGTTTTGCTGCACCGCCCTCTGATGGCCACACCGTGACACCCACAGCTGCCTATAAACACCTATTCACGCACGTGTGTCACGTGTGTCACTCATCCGAGCACGACGCAGGCTCAGCCTCGCTTGGCATGTGAGATCTGATGCGATCAGGTACCAACTGGGGTGATTTGGCAACAGGCATTCGTAAAGTACTCACCTGGAAATCTACTTACGGGTTATGAAAAATCGTAAACAAACGCCGTGTATCGTCTGTAATACCCGGGCTCCTACTCAACACGTCTGAGGCAATGTTTCAGTGAAGCCGCGTGGAGATGCTGAACTTGCGTTGTGAGCACAGCGCCGCGTATCATCCAGGTGCTCTGTCTACCTCTCCAGCAGATGCATCCCTGTGCATACCTGTGCATACCTGTGCATACCTGGGGGTGCGTGGTGGTTGTGCATACCTGGGGGTGCGTGGTGGTTGTGCTCTGGGGGTGGTTGGTGGTTGTGCATACCTGGGGGTGCGTGGTGGTTGTGCTCTGGGGGTGCGTGGTGGTTGTGCTCTGGGGTGGTTGGTGGTTGTGCATACCTGGGGGTGCGTGGTGGTTGTGCTCTGGGGGTGCGTGGTGGTTGTGCATACCTGGGGGTGCGTGGTGGTTGTGCATACCTGGGGGTGCGTGGTGGTTGTGCTCTGGGGGTGGTTGGTGGTTGTGCTCTGGGGGTGGTTGGTGGTTGTGCCCTGGGGGTGGTTGGTGGTTGTGCCCTGGGGGTGGTTGGTGGTTGTGCCCTAGGGGTGCGTGGTGGTTGTGCCCTGGGGGTGGTTGGTGGTTGTGCTCTGGGGGTGGTTGGTGGTTGTGCTCTGGGGGTGGTTGGTGGTTGTGCCCTGGGGGTGGTTGGTGGTTGTGCCCTAGGGGTGCGTTGTGGTTGTGCCCTGGGGGTGGTTGGTGGTTGTGCTCTGGGGGTGCGTGGTGGTTGTGCTCTGGGGGTGCGTGGTGGTTGTGCTCTGGGGGTGCGTGGTGGTTGTGCCCTGGGGGGTGGTTGGTGGTTGTGCCCTTTGTTTCGTGGTCACACGCCCAATGGAAATGTAACTTTATAGATTGTTTGGGCCACGTCGTGATTTCAGACAGTAACCATTGTTCAACTCCTACCACGAATAGATTAAATGATGCCGGGAATCGTTGAGTGTCGTCATGTGTTGTGTGAGTGGATGACAATGACCCCTGTGACATCATCCGCAAGACGAGACGATGGTGTGCCAGTGTCGCAGCAAAATAGTAACAAAAAAACTGTGCAACAAAGAGCAGTTGCTGTCCTGACATGATACGGCGTTTGCATGCAGTCACTGACAAATAGAGCAATGTTATTGGACTTGGGTCTGTTTGAAAGACGGCGTATTAGAATGCAACGTATTTCATAATCAAGTGGTCTGGTTTTGTAAATTGCGAATATAGGTCAAAGACAGTGGGATGGTGTTTTATTAAATGACCGAGGTGTCTTGAGTGAGGTATAGTCCCTCTAGAAGATAGAGCGGGTTAACATTTACCCTCGTCCGTTTGCTTTCACGCAACCAGGCAGGTGAGCGTCTTATAAACGTCCGACTCATTTCTTACAGGGACTGACATCTCATTCAGTCCCGTCTCTGCGGCGTTGCAGCGTCACCCTCCTCGCACACGTGGCGGCTTCTCTGGGCACTCCGGTGTCCTCCCGCATGGACACACACCCGTGATTGGAATTGTCCCCACATCCAAATACGGGACCCTGGAGCTTGGTTTACAGTTGGCGCCAGTCCTGCCGACCTCCCCGCTCGTCTGCGGCCTACCGCGCCTCCGAATGATTCGCTCTCCCTGAGAGTGAACAACAACTATGCACGTTACAGAATCTCGTTCATCGTGAGGTGCCTGTATATGCGTATCAAATCCAGGTGGGTATTTAATATCCCATTATGTATAGCTGAGAGATAGGGGGTTCAACGATGCATCGATTCGCCCATGCATATTTATTCATCAGCATTACGATCCATGCATTGCATCGGGTGTTTGAGAATCGATCTTAATCTTTGCTATGGAGATTGCTTGCGAATGATATGCAAATGCATGCACATATTGCGTTCGGGCTGGCGGGCCAAATGGGTACCGAGCAGAAGATACAACAACGAGACACAAATACAAACGAGCAAAGAAAGTGGGAGAAAATGTTCTCTGGAATGCATTCGTAGCCCGAAATCGCACCAATTCATTTTATCATTCTGCGCGGGAGATGGAACTCCAGCTTCTGGATAAAAACCTACAAAGATTATGTGACAACATTCACGGACACATGGAAATAACTCTGTTGTTCAGCCTCTCACCAAGTACCACTTGTCAATGGGTGTCTCACGCACATGAGGCCTCCATCCACACGTGACCCACCAATCCCGCCTCCCCATTGGATTGAAGTTCAGGGAGCAGGAGAAGCCCGCGCGAGTCGGTCTGTCCGCAGAGCGAGCTGGCGCTGTGGTTATATGTGGCAGCAAGGGGTATCAGCGTGGAATTAATTACACTCTGCAACGTGGAGGGGCAAGGTCAGGAAGCGTTTGGATCAATCAGGACACAGGTAACAAGCTGATTACTTATACCTGCCGCAACACTCTGCCATCAATCAGGCCAGCCGTTGAGATTCCCAGAGTCGAATAAGCGTAAGCCCAAAGGGACTTCAATCGCAAATAATTAACGTAGGAATTACCTTTAATCAGAACCGCTCTCCATCGGTTAAAAAAACCTGCCTGTGCCATGAACAATTCGCGTAATAAATGTCTGCTAGCGCAATGGTGGGTGGCAAGATGAGGAGGAGGTGCCACACTTTGTGAATTTGGAGCCATTTGTTTCAAAAAATTCAGAAGAAAAAAAACACATCAAAGGGATCAAACAACCCCCACGGCCAATATGTGTGCCGTAAGGTTTCATCCAGCAGTGGATTTAAAGACATACACGGCAAATTAGTATTTAATAAATTATGTCACCCTGCACTCACCAAAGTGTTGGGCATAAATCAGGGGATCACAGTGTTTCTACGTGTTGATGTATTTATTGTGGACACCACAGATGTCCATTCCACACGCCAGCATGGACGTTTTGAAAGCCGCGTGCATAAGAAATTAAAAACGCCAAGACGGCACGGGAACCACGAGCACGGCACAGATACGACACAGGACACAATTTCACTATCGGTGAGCTACTTAACCGGAAAATAAGCAACTCTCTGCAAAACAAATGTTGCTTTTAAGATGTTTCTCTGTTTTATTGATATTTAAAGGCTGGCAAGCGGTAAAAGTTGTTGGAGGAAAGAAAAAAATCCATCGGGTAGGCCAGGAGATTGAAACAGCCGCGGTGTGTAATCCCGGAGGCCTGGATGGTAAGGCCCGGCTCATCTTTTACGACGTGTGACGTTACAACGTTTCATCACGTTTATCGTCGCCTGCGAAAAAAAAATTAAACGGGTCAGAGTGATTTTTTTTCGTCGTCACATTTATGGACATGAAATGACGAACTATTACTTGCCTTAGCTTCATAACAAAAGCTAATTTTCCTACTGTATCGCTTACAGCACCTTTAAATATTGCGTTACATAAATCGTGCAGCCGAGCGCGTTTAACCCTCCAATTCTGCAACGCTCGAAGCCACGGAGTGCTTCTCCTCTCCTGCGTACAGGCGCGGTGTCCCTATCTTCGTATATGTTTATATATTTTTTTGTTTCTCTGTATCCCACGCGGTGTCACTGCGACTGGGCATGACAGCGCAATAAATGCCAGAGTGCGCTCACCACGCGGAGCCGTGTTTATCTTCCGTCTGCCGGAAATTATGTGTCCGTTGTTTATCGGCAACTTTAGTGGGGACTTTTTTTTTCTGACGAGGCACTTTTATCGGCGCCAAAAAGAAAATTGCAACGAAATTATGATAGCGGCAATCGCGCCGACGATCCAGAGGCGCGATTCCCTCGCCTGCCATCCCGCGCCGAAATCACCCCCCCCTCCCTCCTCGCTCTCGTCGGCCCCCAAGTGTCAGTACAGAGAAACCAAAACGGGCAGGCCCATTCGTGTGCTCGTGTGCCCGGTGTTGACCCCTGCGAGAGTTCGGCCCTTTCCGTGGCACTGCTGCAGCTGCGCACACGGGCATTCGATTGATGTATCCGTCTATTCTGTACGTTTCCACTGAATTAAATGGATTTTTTTTCAAAATCTATAGGCATAGTGGCGTTTGATATTCAAGTTCAATTTTCGTGAAGCTGATTGATAGTATGTTGTTGTCACTGGTTGAACATACTTTTTCTAAACCGGCGTGCTTTTTGCGTTTGGCCTTTAAATTGACTATTATTTGCTTTGAGAGTTTATTTACGTGGGGTAAGAGGATCGACATTCATCACATCAGTTTTGTCCCAAGGCATTTCATTAAGCGGAAACTAAGTCACCAAAGCTCTCATAAACCCAAGGCCTTCATGAAAATGTTTATCAATTATCAAAACGATTCTCGAGACGGACCACATACACACAGAGATTGCAAAGACAACGTTACAAGTTGATCGACGCAACAAAGATAAATAGTGAACGTTCTCAGATTCGCTGATGACAAAGTCGTAATCACAAACATTGGCAATGACAAGAAGAAGAAGCGATTGCAGAAGTTCACAAAAAACGATGCCAAGGGTGAAGACCAATTTGGGCCAAAATTCACGTACAACAAATGCAATGAAACAAATTGAATGAGTGTGAGAGGAGCGTGATTAGGAAACACAGCGAGTGAGTACAACTTGGGCAATTTAACCTCATGGCGGGACCCCTGAGTCCCGAATAAACGGAAGTCAAAATATCAATTAATTTTCTATTTAAAGCTTTCGTGACTGCAGGGATTCATCTTCTTGGTTTTTTCGGTAAAGTCACGTAGAAGGGAAGTAATACAATAATAAAAATAAAACATAATAAAATAAAATAATTCTCACGACGTTTCGGCTACAACGCAAGCAGCCGTCTGACGACGTCGTGAGAATTATTTTATTTTATTATGTTTTATTTTTATTATTTTATTACTTCCCTTCTACGTGACTTTACCGAAAAAAACAAGAAGATCAATTAATTTATTTATTTTTGGCTACTCCGTCCCACCGCGCACCTGGCGCGGATCGTTCTGTTCTCGTTTCGTGTCTAAGCGTAGCAGCCGCAGCGAGGACGAACGCGCAGAAGAGCTGAACAAGCGAATGCTGCACTCCACGCTCGGGTATGGGCAGGATCATAAGTCTTACCCAAAGCTGCTCAAACTGCCTACACGACTTAAGTCCTTTATTTGTCATCACGTTATGCATAATACAGTGAAACTGCTCTCTTATCTTCATTATTATTTGTGACCTACCAATGTCTGCAGCCAGGATCAATCGATGACAATCCTATTACCTGCAGATATTTAACAGATGCGTTGCACCGTTAATTCCTCCTGTTTGATAATACTTCTCTTGTCCGTATGCATCTGTTCAGATAGGGGTTTTTTTACGATTAAGCCATAGTCCCCACATACCGCTCGTATCATGCGGATAAGAGGAGCAGCGACCCACTACTCTGTCGAGTGACATTGGTGTAAACGCTTGTTACAATATGACCAGCGCATTGAAACGCGTACTATTTCATGTACTGTTTACAAAGTGTGTTCACAAATCCACACTGAGAAACACGATGATTGACAGGAGGGAGTAAATGTTTTTTCGAAAGTGTATTTAAATAGAGGTACTGCAGGTAAGTAGTTTTCAGCTTTAATTCATATTTTAACGAGACAACACTTGCCACCATCCTTCAAACCCATTGGTGAAAAAGAGCAAAGTTTTTGTTTACATTATAATATAATGTTTACGCGAGAGCCGGGGGCTTATCGAACCCCGGGGCCGCGCCATCAGGTTCAATTGTTGAAGGCAGACAAGGATTCGCATGAAATACAGAGACGAGCGAGGGCAGGACGTGAAGTGGAACATGGCGATGATGATGAATAAAATAAACATTCATTGGCTTAGATAAGAAAGTTTTCTTTCGGTGCGTACCCATACCACCTGCCATAACAGATGGATCGGAATCACGGACACTGACGCAGAACATGGGAACAAAATCTGAACAACACCCAAAGAAGTACGAAGAGGTGCATGCTGGGAATAACACCGAAGACAGAGGTGAACGTGCATCAGAGAACACAAATGAGAGACGTCGCATTGAGTATCGCGAACAAGTAGGAGGCATTGAGCAGAAAACTCGGCGGGAAGGGACCATGGCCAGTGAAAGAAGCTCGTGCCTGAATGGCAGCCAAAGGAGATAACGCGCCCGAGACGATGACCACCGCGGAGAATGAACGCCAAGATCCAGTCACGGTGTGCAGGAGTGAGTGCTGCACTAAAGCCGATGCTGCTGGTGATGGTACTCTGTATATGTTATATTAATAGGGTGCTGCTGGCCGAATGTCCCTTTACTTACCCGCTGTAGCTCATCATAGCGCAGTTAATTCATCAGCAAATACAGAAAGAGAGCACCAGTCAGTACACGTGCCGCTGTATATGAGGTGCTTGGAATACTATGCTCCCAAAACTTTGTGACCATGCACCATATACCGTACATGCATATGCAATATATAAAATAAAAATTATGCTTCGCAATTTCTGGAGACTTTCAATATCGTTGGCAATCACGTCTGTCGCTCTTATTGCATCAAGTCTCATCGTGTCACGTATCGACAAAGGCAATCGCGATATTGTGTAGTCGCATCAAATCAGCCTCCAGCCATTGGGAGCCGCCTGTCGGGCAGAGACAATGCGAGCCCGGGCACTGGGGACCGGGGACTCGTGCTGGTCCCTCTCCCTCTCGCTGTCTCTCCAGAGAGACACAGAGACAGAGAAGAGACGGCGAAGGCACGGGGTACGTGAGCGGCACTCACGGCACAAAGACCCGGCTCCAGAGAGCAGAGGCACGGGGTGACGTAGGCCACCGAGAGGGCCCCCTAGGGCACAACGAGGGGAGGCCCCCAAGCCCCCCCCCCCCCCTTGCACCGTCTCAGGGGGGCCACGCTTTTATATTCTCGAGGACTCGGGAGGAGAGCCGCGAGCACCGCCACGACAATGTCTCCACGGCGCGCGCATTACTTGTGTCCGAGTTACTTTGTGCGTTCGACGGTGAATAGCAACGGAAATGTGAAATGTCATTGGGGCGGTTTTCATAAGCACAGTATCATTTTTTGATAATTAAACACAGCCTTTTATGATGCACATATCACGCATCCATGCATACACACACAAGGCAGAAATGCCTTTTAGAGCTGTTTGCTGTAGGTGGGAGCTTTAACATGAAGTTGTGTCGTTCTCTCGCAAGGTTATTTTGCCGTGCATCTACGACGTCGTCGTGTCACGATGGATCCTTGACTCGCGTTCAACGTTCGCGAGTGAGCATGAAAACAGGTTTTATTTGTACCCTGTGATTGTTACCGTGTGAATATATAACGGCATTAAATCATGTAGTATACAGCCTTTTGCCGGTCGACTGCCGGACGAAGTCCTCCACGTTAGAACGTCATCTGTGGGGACTGTTTAACCATACTTCACCACGCTGGTCAGTGCAGATTGGTGAAGGGAAGCGGGGCCCAGGATTAGTTCACGTTTCACTCGCAACAGATGTCAACGCTGACTAGGAATTGAACCCAGGTGGCCGGGTTCAAGAGTGCAGTGGGCTAAGCACCACACATCACCGCCCCACCCTTCAGCGGGAGCCGTCGCGTTATTCGACAACAGCCGTACGTGCCCAGTACCGAGTCGCTGCATTTGCACCTGGCATGCAGTTGGGGAACCACATACATCTCGAATAGTGTGTACGTCTCTGAGATGTAGGTTAGAGTTATAGTGGGCATGCACGGTACTGTACAGATATCTATCCCCATCTACCCGCTGGTCCTCCGCCATAGGAATGTAGAATTGCCACCACTGGCTCAGGACCATAAACAGGAGATAAGCACTGGCTCAATGCTCATTTGAGCAAGGAATTAAGTTGACCTGACGCTGCTCCTGCTGCTCATGCTGCTGATGCTGCTCTTCCTGCCGCACTGCCCATCCACACGGAGAGCCAGAGACGCATCCTCACTCGAGGAGACTGCAGAGCCTGGCTTTTGGTCTTACAAATCTTCAGGAATGCATGTACTTGTGCAATGTGTACTTCTGGAGTGAGTTTAACTGAGTCGCAGACGCACTTCTTGGAGGCAACACATTTATGAACACCAACACACGGGGTAACTGCCCCTTAACAAGATAACCTATGGTGGTGACCACCAGGCTAACTACACTAGTTACACTGGAACGAGCTACGACGGACCGGACCCTGTCCTGGGTCCGGGTCCACGTGTTGGAGACTTTGTAGGACGTAGAACGTAGATTCTTCAGGATGAACAACAGCAGCCGGTCCCTCTGGGGGACCCGGCTTCTATCCTCTGTGGCGGGGCTGGCTCCGCCCTTAGCCACGCCCACCTTCTAGAATCTTCGAGCAGGATCTCGGCCCTGACACGTGACCACCCCTAGCCCCCACCTGGGGCCCTGTGTAGACTTTACTGGTCACGTGTCCTCTGGGGTCAACCAGAGTGCCACAGCTCTTAGTAACCCCATTCCCATGGCCGGGACCCTGGCACCCTATCATGTAGGGGTCGGCACTGCACGCAGAGCGCGGTGCCACTCAGCACTGTCGGACAGCGCTCACCGAGCCCCTCCACCCACATCCACGTGGTGCCCGCGATGTCACTACACTTCTATACTTTATTTATTTATTTTGTAACTTCACTTTTTCTGTATCTTGCTGTTATGTTTTTATGTAACTTGCCGACCCGTCCCTCCTGGACGTCTGTGAAGACGATCTCCATACCCTCGTCAGTTCTCCAGTCTAAATAGAGATTCTGAATCTGGATGAATAAATGTAGATCTGATCTGCCCGACTTCTCGACGTTTCTCTCCGACTCGCCGCAACTTCCCCGGAGAACTCGGAGCGGTGTCCTCGGAGCGCACCAAAAAAAACACGTTCAGCAAGCGGAGACCTTGAACCGTGGCGTCAACAGCAAGGGGGCGGATGTGGATTTGACTGACAGACCTCTACAATACCTCTCCACGGCCGCCACTACACAGCACGCACAACAACAACAACACCCCTCGCGACACCTCGGGCGAGGCTTCTACCTCCGGGTTTGCGAGTAAAGGTGTCGTGCCGTGTGGTCTCACGCCAATTGCGCCAATACAGCTTGGGTTGGCTCAGCGAACCCCAAGGCGTTTGGCTTCCAACAAGAAGCGTAGGAATCACTGGAATGCGTCTGCTGGCAACCTGTCTTCCGCCTATTTATTTTATCAGCTGCTTCGTTTGAAACATTCCAACGTTTCTCCTGCGTCGGAGGCACGCGTCTCTCGCGTTCATCCAACGAGCTCACCAGCGATCGTTTTACTCCGGCAAAAAACTTCGCTCTTCGGTGCCAAAATCATAATAATTTAACTGTCCCCGGCTCGAGTATGAAGCCAATGAAGCACGCTCGCGTCCAGACACACAGCTGCTTCGACGTGACGCGATCTGCCGGACAAACCAGACCACGGTGGGCCAAATGAACGTCGTCAAATCTCAAACGTTGCCGCTAGAGTACACTCTCCACGCGCACCCTCCAGTGACATATATTCCCATCTTCTTCTCTATGTTGGACTGGATGGGATGTTGTATAAACACATACCGTGTACGTTATAGCTTTGGAATGTGTTTACATGTGTTATTGCGTGTTTGCAGCAGAGATGCCCCATCCAGGTGTAGTTTGGTTTAAAGTTTGTCGTTATTTAGGGCACGCGTTTGCGCCGAGCCCGGCAGCAGCTTCATCATTCGCGGAATGTCGCGTCTTCCTCACACTTCTGCTAAGCTTGCTTCGCGGACATTATCTCAATATTTTTACACAATAACAATAAAATAAACGCCGCTTTATCACTACTAAACACTGTGCTTATACATCTCCCTTGCTATTAAAAGTACAAAAGTAAAATAAAATCGGCTTTGATTTGTGATAAGTCTGCTAACAATTGACAACCTTCATTTCCACTCCGTCAGCTCTTCCTAAGGCCGTCCCGTTATATTGCCCAATAACTTAGTAGAACGGGTACGCTTACGGCTCGCACACTAAAGCTTAAGATTCAAAACCACCGTGAATTGTGGACTTAACAAATTGTTACATCAAGTCGAGGCAAATCCATGCGCGACAGAAAATAATAAATATATTCAACAGTATAAAGATGTCCAAGGTGGACGAGGACAACTACAGCGCATCAATATTAAAAGTAAAATGTTAAATATGAAAAGTAAAATGTTAAATATTAAAAGTAAAATGTGAGTGTGGGTCGGAGTGATGCAGTCGCCTGCCCAGAACCTTTACGGGGAATCAAACGGCACTTGGAGAGCGCTTAAGTGAATGATTATAAGCAATGTCAGCAATGAATTATTGTAAGAATTATTGATCCATTGATAATTGATCAATTCATTATTGATCGATAAATAATTGTAAGCAATTAATGATTGTAAGCAATGTAAGCAATGAATCACTGCACGAATGATTGATCAATGAATGCATAATTGATTGATCGATGAAACATTGATCAATTAATTATTGTAAGTAATTAATCATTGTAAGCAATGAATAATTGTATGAATGATTGATTGATGAATGATTGATCAATGAATGGTTGATCAATGAATCATTGTAAGCAATGTAATCAATGCGCAACCTGTGCAGCGCTTAAGCAAGTGGGAAGGTCCCTTTGCCTTGCTCTCTGTGCCGCCCGCCTGTGCTGCTGCTGCTGCTGTAATGGGTTCCCGTGGAAGTCCAAGGTGAAACGCGACAGCCCTCGTGGCAACACGATTAGCTCGGGACTTCTATCGGCGACGAGAGCGGGCGCGGCTCCGTGGCGTTACGGGCTCCTCCTCCACCACCACCGGGTGCGGGCCGCTTCGCATCCTTCGGAGGCCTCGACGCGAACCCAGCGATGGCCTCTTGCAATCACTGTGCGCTGTAGTCATTTGCCGGTTCGTCAGTGGTACACGCTCCCAAACAGCACGCAGGGATGCCATTTCGGTGACTCTTGCAAATTAAAAATTGGTAACAGAACCGCTCATTTGTTAATCTGGATCTCTCGGGGGGTCCCCGACTCCCTGCACGCGAGGGTTTTTACGCAGAGTTATGCGCCGAGACGGTCCCTGATATATTCCGTTATCCCAATCAATTGTTATTTTTGGTAGTGCTCGGGGGAATTTGCTTTAAGTCTCTTATAGGGGTCACCAAAGTGGAGATGGAGTGATGGAATCATGCTGCACGTGAGAGTGAAATAGAGAAGGGATGATGCAAATATATTAATCGCTGCTCCAGCGATGGATTTTTAATAGCTGATTATCGCGTGAATGACCTCACGGAGCGAGTTTTATCTGCAAGCAGCCACCACGCCCTCCCAGGGCGCCCACTCGCAGGGCACTCGCCGCCCCCCGCGACACGGCCGAGTGACGGCCGCCCTCGACAGCGCCATGCAACTCGAGACGACGTGGGCTCGGGGAAAGAAAGACAAACAGAGCCGCCCACCCCCAGGCCCCACGCCCCCATGAGCGTCGAGGTCTCTCGCCATGGGCAGGGCGACTCTCACGCGGACGAGCCGGCGGTGGCCTACACACTAGCTCGCCTGCCAACACCGAGGTCGCGTTATCAACTCCAGCGGCAGCCGCAACCCGCCTGGCGACCGCTTTAATCGTCGCCCCTCGCGGGCGGCGCGCGCGGTGGGGGGGCGCGAGGGAGTGGGGGGGGGGGCGTGAGAGCGGCCCCCCCGTTTATGCACTTGGCCGAGGAATAATCCGCGCACGACGGACCGGGCCAATTGAATGTCCAGGATCTGACAGCCGCTGATAAGGGGCTCCCGAATATTTATAGCCTCGGCCGCCCGCTGCCTCTCGCCGCAATCACACAGTCCGAGCCGTCGAGACGGCCGTGAATGGAAATTAGTCTGACCGCGGGGAGGAGAGGCAGACAGCCGGGGAGAGGGAGGAGGAGGAGGCAGTACGGGAGAGGTGAAAATGCCCACTTTCGCGCTCGGCTTTGTGTAGCGGCGGCACGGCGCCGCGCCTGACTTTGGAACAATTCACCATCCAGGCAACCAACTCCCACGCAGATTTCTATTCTTGTGGTTTTTACAGTGGCGTGCTCATTTCAAACTATTCGCAATAGCTGAGATGAGTCACGGCTATGACACACACACACACACATGGGGGTGTGTGCACATGAGAAGCATTACACTTCTGTGCAGACATGCATATGTGTGGGTAAATATCTGAAACTCTAACAACAGTCCTCATTGCGCAGTGGATTTATGAAAGTGCCGCACAAAAAGCTGAACCTTCAATCGCGACGCAAGGCTCAGATTCTGAATTGAGCATTTTCAACATTTAAAAAAACTACAGTAGCTTGTATATCTCTAACCTTTTGACCGAACAAACAATCGCGGCCAGGGTGATGTGGACCAGCGATGCACCGTGAGCAGGCCGCAAGGCCTCGAGAGGTGTCGGGGCGCGGGGAGACCGCAGAGCGCCGTCTGAGCTCGGAGCAGTCCCCTCCGTCTCGACGGAACCACAGAAGAAGAAGAAGAGAGAAACCCCCGAGGAGAAGTTCGGCCGGGCTCGACTCGTGCAGAAGCTGCTCGCTGGAGACTCACGGCAGCATCCCCCTGCACGCCACCAATCCCGAGCCCCCGGCCTGCCAATCCAACACCGGACGTTTCACACGAGCCGGGCCCGAAACCGTTATTACGCGCGCCTCCAAAATGATTTTCAAATCGGGTGTCAGGCATTTGACGATTATGCTCACACGCGGAGGAGCCGGGACCGCTGTCTCTCCGTGAATTACGCAGCGACGCACATTTCCATGGGGCGGCCCAGAGAGGGCGAATTCTAAAACTGTGTGGAATCTGCGCGACCCGTGTTGCTCTAGTAATGCGAACAATACAGCCGCACACGCTCATGAAAACAGACGGAGAGTGATCTGCCAAGGTATTACAGGTTCCCTACACTGGATTACATTGCGGCCGTCACTAGTAATCAAGTCTGCAAGCCTCCAAATCCACATTGGCTCTGTTCGCCGCCGCGTGCCTAAGAATCCCACAATCGCGAACGACATCGCTGCCTCCTGAAATTGCGGGCTATAGAGCCGTCACCGTTAATATGGGAGAACTCCCCCCCCTTCAACCCCGGCAACTACAGAGCGGTGCTCAGAAATATCGAAACAAGAAAATAAATCCGTGTAATACATCACGGCCCAGGCGAGGCAAGTGTTATCTCGTTTACATTGTGTCGGCAATGTCCATCCTGCGGGGAAGAGCACGCGCAGAGAGCGCGCGTGCCATCTCAAGGCGAGAGTCCCGAGAGGGCCGGCGCTGGCTCGGCGGGCAGCGCAGCGCCGCCGCCGTAAATCGCTGGGTGCGGGGGGCGACTCTGTGATTGACGATCACCCAAGAGCGGCGAGAGCGGCGAGCGAGCGAGCGAAGCGCGCGCGGTGGCGGCCTCGTGCCGGCTTGGCTCGCGAGATGACGGGGAGGAGGGGAGCCGCGCAGGAACAGCCGGGATGGAGATAGAGAGCGAGATAGAGCAACAGGGGGAGAGAGAGAGAGATGTGGCAGACAGAGAAATAAAGGGTAGATGGAGAGAGCGATTGAGAGCGAGGGAGAACAAGACATGTGCAGAGGGAGGCGGAGAGAGAGAGACGGGGGGGGGAGAGAGATGCTGCGAGAGAGGCAGAGAGATACACAGGGAGATGATGAGATCAAGAATTGAAATGGAGGGTGATAACGACGGGGAATCAGCGGCGAAAGCAGTAGCGAGGTGGAGTGATGTCGCCTGTCGCCTGTATGGGGACGTGCGATTCGACTGCAAGTGAATGCGTGGATTCCCGCAAGGCGGCATTCGAGTATTGAAAATCTTTACGCGAGGGTAAGGGGTCGGTCCTCCATAATAATTATCATCAATTCCATCACGGGCGGGCAGAGAGCACTCTCGTGCCCCACCTCCCACTCCTCCCACCTCGCAAAAGTGCACTCCGAGAGGCGATTAAACGTCGCGTCGTCGTTTCACGTCGCGACCCCTCCGGGCTCGTCCGCTTCCCGCGTGCGACGTCCCGGCAGTCGTGTGAGAGGGGTCGTCTCAGACAGCCACACAAGCACCAAGGGCGGCCACCATCACCATCATCACCATCGTCATCTGTCTAGGGTCGGTAAAGCGAGTACCATCTAATGAGGCTGCACTGCTTGGTTGGAAGGCAACAGTGGAGATACTGACCCTTGCCACAAGAACATGGAATTTACTTCCCTGGCTCAGGATCATGAACACAAATGAACCCTGTCCATCAACTCTTTGAGGATAGGGGACTGAGGAATCCAAAAGCACCCCTCCACGCTGTTCTCATCTTCCGCCTCTGATGTATGTCACCTGCTATGACGTAGGGATCAGAAACAATGACATTGACCGAGACAATTTAACAAATAATGGAAAGTGCACAAAGCAGCATGGAGAGAAGCACGCTTGGACTTGCACTGTGGAACGGGAAGAGGAACACGCGGATCAGTTAACATTTGCAAGTTACAGACATGCTATTCACCACTTTGTGGAAAGTCAAGTGGTTGTCATATGGATAGATTCTCATCTGGCATAGGAATGCGGAATTTCCACCACTGGCTCAGGAATGTAAATAGGAGATTTAGCACCACCTCTAGGCTCACTTGAGCAGGGAATCATTCCAATCATGACGAAACATAGAACTTCCAGGAGGCGAATGGTTACAGCCCTAATCCACCGCTCTGCAAAGCATCCACGTATGGGCAGTGTGATGTCGAGACGTGGTAAAGATCTCCGCGGCAGATGGGATTTGTCCTCGAAATTTGGGCTCATATCAGAGTTGTATATATTTTTTTACCAGATTTGCAGAATCATCTTGTTTTACTTTAGCTGTAACCGATACCGATGCATTTTGTTTTATTTTAATGCTTCGCTATGGAGCAGGGACCTCAATTTGATCATATAAATCCCGGCTACACAGGGCTGCGTAATAGAGGCTGGTGTGCGTTCGTTTGGAGTAATCATTAAACGGGCTTCTGATGTGACACTGATAATAGTGATCACAACATCACCACTGTGCAGACTGGAATGTTTCCAAATTACACCGCTCCCGTTACCCCCATGAGTCAATGAATCGTGGAAATGCAGAGCTGTCGCTCCATTCAAGACTCAAATCTTGTTCATCTCATTTTCACCAACTCGCTTGCATTGTTTCTCTTTCTTGTCTATTATTGTACATTCTGGCCCACTCCATTAGCCTAAATGCAGCTAGTGTATCATTAGCCATAGAAAATCAATATTCCACTATCCTTATATGCGTTGTTATACCCTATATATATCATAATGTCACGTTTTACTATTTTCTATTAAAATAAAAACAGCCTCCTTTGCCAGCACTACAACCAACGTCATGTAGAATGTACAAGATGGGGGGGGGGGGTTAGCTTGAACACCTGCCTTTATTTTCACATATGCAGGTCACAAAACCACTCACTCTGTGTAATTAAACACATTTTTCACAATTAGCGCGAATTACACAATAATGTAATAATGTGTCGCACCTTTGTCCTTGATTCCTCTCAGTCACCACCAACACGGCGGCATCAGCGCCGCTGCGATTGGCCACGCAGCTCGCGGCGACACGACACGCAGGGGCCGCTCTCGGCTCCGCGCCTCCAAACAGCCGTCAGTCGGCATCGACTTTCAGCGTCCCTTCATTCTCAATGAAGAGGGAACCACAACACGGAAGCCTGTGTCCTCCTGGTGGCGTCAAGCAAGTGGGACATTCAGCCCGCCACCTCGTTTCTCAGAAACGTGAGATTCTGACAAATGTGGGCACACTCTGAAGGCTAAATGCGCTTGTGTCTGCTCGTAACAGGCTCGTTCTCGTGCTCTCAAGTGAACTCCGAAACAGGCTTCGTTGTTAACTCATTATTATCACTCACATGCTCGCAGCAGCAGCAGCAGCAGCATCGGCATAGTCATCATCTCCATCACAGCAGCAGAAACAGCATCAACAGCAGCGCCATCACGGCAGCAGCGGCCACACCATTACGTCGCCACAGCTTCGTGCCTTCCTCTCTCTGGTCTCCGCAGCCCGTTTATATCGCAGCAGCTGAACCCGGGGTAGCGAATTATCTCTCTCACCAATCAGGCTATTTGCATTGCTCCTATTCAATAATTTCCCAACCACAATGGATGCAGCTGTTCCCGAACAGGTCCGCTTCTCCAGCGATAAAAACCAGTGGCGCTGCGTACCTGGCGGGCAGGCCCCGTGTACCTGGCGGGCAGGCCCCGTGTACCTGGCGGGCAGGCCCCGTGTACCTGGCGGGCAGGCCCCGTGTACCTGGGGGGCAGGCCCCGTGTACCTGGGGGGCAGGCCCCGTGTACCTGGAGGACAGGCCCCGTGTACCTGGCGGGCAGGCCCCGTGTACCTGGCGGGCAGGCCCCGTGTACCTGGCGGGCAGGCCCCGTGCACCTGGGGGGCAGGCCCCGTGCACCTGGCGGGCAGGCCCCGTGTACCTGGCGGGCAGGCCCCGTGTACCTGGCGGGCAGGCCCCGTGTACCTGGCGGGCAGGCCTCGTGCACCTGGCGGGCAGGCCCCGTGCACCTGCGGGCAGGCCCCGTGTACCTGGCGGGCAGGCCCCGTGTACCTGGCGGGCAGGCCCCGTGTACCTGGCGGGCAGGCCCCGTGCACCTGGCGGGCAGGCCCCGTGTACCTGGGGGGCAGGCCTCGTGCACCTGGCGGGCAGGCCCCGTGTACCTGGCGGGCAGGCCCCGTGTACCTGGCGGGCAGGCCCCGTGCACCTGGGGGGCAGGCCTCGTGCACCTGGCGGGCAGGCCCCGTGCACCTGGGGGGCAGGCCCCGTGCACCTGCGGGCAGGCCCCGTGCACCTGGGGGGCAGGCCTCGTGCACCTGCGGGCAGGCCCCGTGCACCTGGGGGGCAGGCCCCGTGCACCTGCGGGCAGGCCCCGTGCACCTGGGGGGCAGGCCTCGTGCACCTGCGGGCAGGCCCCGTGCACCTGGGGGGCAGGCCTCGTGCACCTGGAGGGCAGGCCCCGTGTACCTGCGGGCAGGCCCCGTGTACCTGACGGGCCCTGCGCTCTACGAGAGTTGACTGCTCGGGAGATGTTCAATGCGCGTGCTCGTGCCGCGTTAAGCCCCACTTGACTTCATAATGCGGTGCACACTCGGATTGATGTAGTGCAAACAAAAAGAAGTGCACGCAAGCAAGGAACTTGATAACATCAAATATGGGCATTTGCTTTTTTGCAAACAGCTATATATTTTTAAAAAAATCTTCAGCAGGGAGGAATCCGACACTGACGTCATTTGTTTGTTTGTTTTGCTTCGAGTGCGTCGCACATTTTTGGTCGGGCAGGTTTTACGTACAGCGGTGCTCTGCTTGAAATAGCACGTATTCACAAGGAAATAAAATTTCTCGCGTAGATTGCAAAGTGCGAACGGCTGAACATTGATCTGGAATAAGGCACCGCAAACAGATCACCGCCACTGACAATTCAAGAAGCGACGCTTAAAGGCGACACAAGATGACAACCGCGGACGTTTTCAAACTTGGTGAGCTTGCGCGTGTTCAACAACAGCTGATCTCCGCCCAGCTGGAAATCAAACTTCGGATCCAACGCCTGAGGTTCGGAGACGCGGACGCCTCTGCCAGATGCCAATGCTCTGGCAACGGCCCTTCTGAAGGGCGCAGAGAAGCCATTACCTGAAACGTTGCTGATTATGTGTGTTTACGCCACATTGTTGTTGACGAGTGTGTTGAATGTTTTTGTTAATTGTGCCTGTGGACCACGACCAACGTAGCAACGGCAAATAATGTGTTTAGTGTTCGTGACTGAAATACATGAATGTGTTGCCATTTGCACATTTTGCGAAGTAATACTCGGAGCCTACTTTGCGAATTAGCGAACCCATTGAGAGGATCTGACTGGGAAACACAGATAATATAATAATAATAAGTTAACGTGCTCGAGTTCCCCCTGCTCCATGCTTATTGTTTTTTTTATTCCCCTTGTCGAATGTCGAGGAAATGCCCCCCCACGGTGTTTGTTTGTTTTGTGCTTGCGTTGCCAGAGCCCACGTGCCCCACTTAGACGGGGGCAGCCTCCAGCCTGGGGCCCTGCCTGTCAACTTCAGCCCCCCCTACCCCACATCACCGCCTCTCCCGTGTCACGCGTCCCTTCTATTCAGATGCAAAGTCCGCCTCGACGCACCTGCACGCAACCTGACGGGTCGGTCATCACGGAAAGCTGGACCACGAAGAAGGGCGTTGCGCGAAACGTCGCCTATTATATTGGACGTCCCTTGTGCGGCCGCAGCGTTATCTGCGAACGTGTCGCGTTTGTGTCCTTCGTAGCGTGGGGGGCGCGACCTGCGGTCTCAGATCAAACGCCGCTTCGGTGCTCGCGCGCGACGCCGTCGACTCTGCGAGCACGGCGCAAGGTCACGGCGCGGAACGTCGTTCCCGCGACACCGGCCCCAACCTCCCGGCCCTGCGGCCTCGGCGTGGAGTCGATGTCAACGCTGCCCCCCCCCCCCCGCGCCGTCTCTCGCCGGCTCACGCCGTCTCTCGCCGGTAGGCGAGAGACGGCGTGAGCCGGCGGGATTCGAGGGGGGATGACGGCCGCGGCCTCCGTTACCCCTCGGCCGCTCGTCGGCAAGCAACGTCGTGAGCGGCGCGAGGCGTCAGCGGCGTCCTTCTTGCTCCGCAGGGACCCGACCTCGGGCGACCCCCGGCGTGGCCCCCACCCCCCAGCACCCCGCGCCGTGGCCGTGGCGCTTTCTACCCCCCCCCCCCCTTCGCGTCCCATCAGGCCGCCTGGCTTGATTGCTGATCACCGTGGCACGGCAAGGTCACATCACTCAAGCCCCATCCACTCGTGGTTTGTGGCGAAATAGTGGAGCCGTCATTACTCATCAACACACACGAGCTGAGCACACCACCTCCTCATCCTCCTACGAGTGTCTACACACACACATACACACACACGGTGTGTGTATGTGTGTGTGTGATGTGCTCTGAAGGGCTGTAACACGATTGTGTACACGGCGGTGCATGCCTAATGTGCCCGGGCGCTGTGTGTCATGTCACGGTTTGTATGCGGGTGTACATGCTGGTGTGTACGTGTGTAGAATGCGATTATGCACGTAAATACCGTTGTGCGTATTGCTTGTGTGCCTATGCATGGGGAGGAGTGCTGGCGCAGTGATTGGTTCACGGCTAATATCAGTGGCAAGTGATATCTGAACCATTCCTGAGCACCCCCTTCACCCATGGCAGACGGCCCTCGTGACCAACATGGCGTGGCAAGGTGTTCGTGTGGACACGTGACACGCGTGGTGCGTGCCATTGCGAGTTCAAATCCTCGTTTGGGGGTCGGCTCGTCACACCATCCTTCCAGGGTCGATAAAACGGGGACCACTTTGTGGGAAAGTTAACAGTGGCTGTCCTACCAATATACTAGTCCTTGTCATAGGAATGTGGAATTTCTATCACGGGCTCAAGGATTTAGAAATAGGATACAATCACCACCTCGATGCAACGCTCATATGAGCAGGAAACCACTTAGACCAGTAGACAGGCTTTTAGGAAAAGAGGTGCCACTTGATCAGTCATGAGCTACGCTATTACGAGCGGCGGTGGCAAGGCTGCAGTTGGCCCCATTTAGTGACAGTGCTGTCTGATTCACTCTCCATCCCCACAACGCGCGTGCCTCCTTGAGCTGTAGATGTTTAGACATTTAACCAGACCCTTTATTCTGCCGATGACCAAATCACCCTACACACATGCGTCCGATCTCCTGCGCTCTCAGAGGCGAACAAGTGGCATCGAAGCGGAGTAGGATTGGAAGAGAGAGAGAGAGTGCTCGGAGAGTTCTCGGTGTTGTCTTGCCGAGGCTGCGAGGTATCCAGACGGCAGCGCAGCAGTGTGTTGAATCCATCTGTGCAGAGATGGTCGTGTTACTGCCTCCCATGTGTGACAGGATTTCTACGGATTTTCTGGTTTCCTCCCACATTTTATTGCAATCGGCCAAACATCCCAATGCAGGATCCTCCTGCAAAAGAGTCTCGAGGCTAAGTGAGGCTTTCCTGGATGAACAAAGGGCACTGTTTATATTACTCCCACGTGACATTGTTTGTGAGTGTTCTGCAGAGTTCAACAGAGCACCTCACACTTTGCCTGTCTCCACGGCGGCTGTTGAGGGACACGGCCAGGTTCACGCGTTTCGCGTTACGCCTCATTATAGAATCCGCTGCCACTGATGTTCCTATTTTAACTTCTTAGCAAAACATGAAGATTGAGATTAGAAATAAGCCTCCTATTAGGATGGTGAGATTTTAGTTTTTTTTATCTCATTATTTTGTTCTTTTAGTTCTCTTATGTATATAAATATATTTAACTACATTTCTCCGTGTGTATGCAAGAGGGGTGGAGTGGTTCGTGCACCGCACTGTGAACCCAGCAAACCAGAGTTCGACCCCCCGCCGTGGCCGCCGTCAGTGGCGACTGGCTTTGTGTCTGGCTCTCCCTCCGCGGACCAGTGTGATGACGTATGGTCGTCAACCCACGTGACTGACATGGCATGGGGAGGCCTATATCCAGCAGCGGACTGGTAACAGGCTTCGAATTGCTGCCATTCGAGAGTGCCTCGTGTTGAGGCTTGAGCACACGACGACAATTTGACGAACAAAAAACATTGTGTGTTATGTTTTAACTCGTAATTTCTGTAGTCAGAGTGAAAGCTTCTCATGGTGTCTCATGAATGTGCAGATTCCTGGGGAAGTCTAACCGACCCCACTTCACCGTCCGTAGCAACAGGCGATTAGTAGTCGTGCTAAACCTCGTTATTTTATTGTTTTATGATAGTTATTAACATGGTATGCACATTATAAAACTAGACAGCATAACTCCAGGATCGCATAATAACAAATGCAGTGTGGTAATTTGTATAACCCTCGGTGAAATGTAATATTTCCGATGGACGCCAGACAACTATCATAGCGAACGTAAGTCATTTGAAGCTAAATACTGTATTTCAATAACAGCGCAATTAACGCTGAGAAATAAGAGCGTAATAAAGGCACACATTTGCGTTTAAGCGACAGGCGTTGTAGGACCAATTCTACGTTTGTTCGTGCCAGATCGGGCAGCTCACAGCGTTTTCCCTGTTCCTTATTAAACACTACACGCTGAAAGGTTGGTTTTACACCCAGGCAATTCCAATTAAACTTTCTTTAAGGAGAGGCATCCCAAAGAAGCAATAGAAAATGAAATATTTTTAATTAAAACGTGCTGTGAACTTATTACCTGCTCCGCAACACCCCAAAGCACCCCGGCCATTATCGACCGCTACCGTTTTTATTACCGCCAATGCGCTGGAAAGCACCGCGGCGCATACACTCTATTGCCCTTAATACCCTGATGGGCGCGTGTGGCCGTGAATCACCCAGCGTAACGCCGCCGCCGCCGAGTTGGCACGGGCGCGGCGGCGAAGAGCCGGGTCGCTGCTGCCGCCGCTCCGTACAGAGCTGGGGGTGGCGTCGTCCCTCCTGGGCCCACCGTGCAACGCTGGGGGGGGGGGGGGTGGACACAATCGGCTACTCTACAGCGATTCTCGGTGCCGTCACTCAACTAGTCGGGCAACGGGAAAATAGTTCGAGAGAAAAAAAAGTCTTCACCTCTTGTTCCCTCGTGTGTGCCGCTGAACGGGAGGTGACGGGGCGTGGCTTCGTGACGCTGTCGCGTTCGTGTCGCACTGGGCTTGGCGCTCCAGGGGGTTTCCCACCTTCGAGAGGCAGGATGTCAAGGCGGCCACCGATTTGAATATCTAGTCAATAAATCTTGACTTAAAGCTTTCGTGACTGCAGGAATTCATATTCTTTGGGTCTTTCGGTAAAGTCACGTAGATAGGTGTTGTATCCACCTGATGACGGTCGCTGGTGTTGCGATCGAAACGTCGTAGTTTTTTGTTTATCTTATTTTTGAAAGATCGAGTCAATAAATCGACTCGCTCGACACATTTCCCCAGCGCTACGGACGCGCGTCCGCTGCCCTCCGTGTGAGGCCGGCACACGAGTCGAGGTGTCTCGCTGCCCCCGCGACACCAAACCCCTGCTGCGGTCGCTGCTCTCAAAATAGTGGTGCAAATTCCGCAATCACAATTTGGGACCCGCTTAAAATCCCGGCATAAGACGTGAGCTGAATTCCACACCTCTCTTGCACCAAGGGGTGTGGCTATCGAGTGTGCAGGCGGTGCAACTGCACCGGGGCGCATGGCCCACAGGGGCCCAGCTAAAAGGTTACGAAGCGGTGGGACCATCGACTGGAGGCCCCATTCCATTCCTTGCCACCAGGGCCCGTGGCAACCGCTCTGTGCCACAGTAAGGCATCCCGAAGACGTGGATTGGGCACCAGGATTGAACCGGTGTGCGTTTAGGTCTGAGGCAAGGGCATTGCCTTGGGTCAGCCTGCATTGGCAAGATACACCCCACAGAACACTGACCATCACTCCATCATTGATGAATTGACCGCAGTGAGTTTCCCTTCCGCTGAATTACGCATAACCTTCAGACCTTAATTGTTTATGCAGTATTGAGCTGTCTTAATTGTATGCATTGATTACCCGTGGCCATTATTACAGAACACTGGAAAATACAGCTTTTTCAATGACTCCTGCAACTTGATACTGATAGTTTAATTAATGCCTCAATACTAATTTTCCAAACGCTTACTCCGACGAAACGTGCGCTCTCACGATCCTGTAATTGTGCGTACATTCGATCCCAGATCGCAATTCGAGAAGAATTAATACACAGCGCTCCAATCGCTAATAAACTACTCAGCCCCGGTAACTGGCAGTGACCTGGTGTCAACCCATTAAGGCCCAGACCTCCATGGGGTCGCTCGCTAACATCGCGTCGCCCGAGCTGGGAAGCGATGCCCTGTGCTGGAGAGGAAGCCCTGCGCAGCCAGGCAGGAAGTGCTCCCCGCTGCTCCACGTGGCGCACGGGCACCGCGTTGATATTGAAGTGCACATAGCCTGGCACGAGCGCCGTGGTGACTTCACCGCCACTGAGTGGTGAATGGCGGTTTTTGTTGTTGTTGATGGTCGTGAGCACTCACACGACGCCGCTCGGCGGTGGGAGTGGAATGTCCATGGGGGGGGGGGAGATGCGAGCATCGCGTCGTGTGCGCGAAAATCGGTTGTTGTTGTTGTTTTATTTGCCCATTCTCTGGTCAGAGCTGCCAACCTCACGATCTGACGGTCATGAACCCACAGCCCATCACCCCTCCCTCCGGGGTTGATAAAAGAAGCACAACTTTGTGGGATGTCCACAGTGACTGTCAAGTGCAGAAAATGCACCCAGCAGTCGGAAGCCGATATCAGGAAGCGACTGGAGCTAAGCACTTTTACATCTAAAACTGCTTTTTGTGTTTAGTTTGTTGTCCTTCCACCAACACCTCCGATTATATCACTGTGTAACAAAAAAAATGTGTTCCTGTCACAAAGTAAAGTTTGTGGGGAATAATAGCCATTTTCTATACTTTTTATGCATAAGGAATACAAAAATAACACTTAGTACCCCAGTGAATTATCACATTCGGCCACGTACGGTGCAAACGAAGTTCAACATACGGTACATACAATAAGAATGTGGAATTTCCAGCACTGGCATGGGATCCCAACGGGTCTATCTATGTATGTTGAACTTCTTTCGCACCATACGTAGCCAACCTTGCTCATCGGGGGTGGTGGTGGGGGGGGACTCAAGCACCGTCGTGGGTAAACGCAATGCGCCGTCTCCCCAGCCGACACTCGCAGGTGTTGGCGAGTATAAAACCGCACCGAGCCATAAGATGTTTTTTGTCGCAAGCCTGCCTATCCGGGCTAATGTTTACTTGTCAACAGCGTCATGCTAATCTAAGCCGTACGACCCCATTCCAGCGCAGAAACAGTCAGTGCTAGGGTAGCCTGCATTTATTTTGGCCGACAGATTAAGCGACAGGAAACTGCATTTGCTCAGCCGATTTAGCCGGGCCAAATTTATGCACATCCATTAGACCTACCCACCGATTTGCCTGTCACAAGCAAGGTTATACAAGAAGGCTGTTTGTGTGAATGTCGCCCGTTCCTGGCTACCAGCATGCCGGTGCAGACAATGCCCACACAAACCTTTATATCAAAAAATGCTTCTCTAAAAAATGTATGTTTTCTTTACAAAATGTACTTTTTGTTAACGATTCATTCGCTCCCATGAACGAATACTTTTTAAACAGAAGAAAACATGTTTCATCTATTGAAAAAAACATATTGTTAAATTAACAGTCCTTTGTCCATCTACAGTTGGATGAAGGTCTCTCGACACCGTGCGGAGAGCGAGGGATTTTTGACCATACTTCACCATGCTGGCCAGGGTGGATCGGTGAAGGCCAGGGCCAATTCACACGCCCCTCACGTTCTCTGGGGCCAGGAATTGAACCCGGGTCGCCAGGTTCACGGCGCAATGTGCTCATCGCCACACCACCGCTCCTCCGCCCCCACCTTTCCCGTGCTACCCATCGAGTCAAACCCCGGCAATGGCGCGGTCACCAACAACAACAACAACAAAATCCCTCCAGCAGGAAACGACGAGCGTGACGCAGGTCTTCCCAAGTCGGCGCGGGTGCCGACACGGCGCCCGGCGCTTCGCGGTGACGAGCGAGCCACGGGTGCCACTCGCGTCTCGGAGAGCCCCCCCCCCCCCGCAAGGGGAATAAGAGACAAAAGGGAAATGCAATTTTACAAACGCATAAATAAATAAATAAGGGCCGCGCACTTGGCGAGTCGAAAGGGAGGTTGGGGCGACAGAGCGAGCGAGGCGCGGAGAGGGATGCCGTCGTCATTAGCATGCGGACACTGCCAAACGCCACGTTGGCGCACTTGCCTCGCATTTTATTTATTTCCTACTGCGCACCGCAAGAAAGAGGTTTATGCAAAACAACTCTGAAAATAAAAAAAGAATATATATAAGGCCCGGGGTCTCCATCTTGGTGGCAGCCCATTCCCCACGCAAATCAAAGGCCACTGCGCCTCTTGCAGGGTCCAATTATCTGGATAAATTGACAGTTCAGTCGCTCGGCATAATATTAGGCGAATGGAAATTAGATTGCAATGGAAATCGGTGCCATCAGTGGCCCTGGGTTATGAACCAGAAAGCAATTGATGTGCTCTATCACAGGAGATCAGTCAGAAAGTATTCCACAATGATTCAGTTGATTTCCCATATAATCAGATTAACTCGGCCGACTTTCTCCCGGGCCCCCGCTCTCCCCACCCCCCACCACGTCCCTCCCCCTACCGCTCCTTATTCCCAGACGAGAAGGCAAAGTGATTGGAAAGTCTACGTGATCACCATACCTGCCGCTCGCTAACCACTGCTCAACAATAGGCGGACCAAAAGGTTACGGCGGGATGGGTGTAAATACTTCCCTGCGACAAGACGCCGCTGCATTAGCGCTGCCTAACGCGTGCGTTTATCTGCTTGTTTGCGCATTTGCGCTTTTTTTCCACAAACAGAAAAACAAAAACCGAAAAAGAAACCTGCTCCGAAGATTTATTTCCCGGCGTTAAATTATAATCCACATTTCTCAAACGATACTTTCTCAAACAGCTTATGGCAGCAACCTGTCAAGAGAGGTTCTCATTGACTTCAGTGATCATCGCTGTAATGCTTCATTAAACATCATCATCCAGTGGGGTGCTTACGTTGGGAGGGCGATGTCTTAGCCGCTTTGAAAAGGTTTCAATCAACCGACGGTTAACTTATGCAGGACCAAATGAACTGCAGGTCACCATCCTCATCACCATCATTTTTATGATTAATCCATTTTGCCGCGGAGACGGCACGCGGGCGAGCGCGGTGCCGCCGCCCGGCGGTGTCCGCAGGAGCGGCGGCGCCACGCGGCACACGCCGGTGAACTTGGGTGCAGCGCTCTCGAGTCGCTCGCCTGCTCTAAACCAGTGAACTTGTGTGCAGTGTTCTCGGCTCGCCCTCTCTAAACGTTCGGAAGGAGGTTGTTTTTGTCCGTGCAGCTGCGTGCGCGCTTTACAAGAGGGCTCTTGAAACACTGTCCAACCACCGTCATTTATTTGTGGATTTTTGTTTCGTTTGATCCGCTCGCGACAATTTCGTGAGTTGCCCGCGTCGGCTTGGTCCGAGCGTTTGAATTCAACATAAGGATCTGAAAGATGATCTGAAAATGTTGTTCCTCTTGTTAACGACACTCGCATCGTGAATTCATTTCGTTGATAGCGCGAGTCGTGTTCCACTGCGAACGTGAAGCCGTGAGGAACCACGTGGGAGGCGCTCGTGGAGCACGAGGCAATCGACCTGCAGCACATACAGCACGACGGGCGCACGGTAAACACAACATTGCTGCTATAGCAGCTGTGGAGGAGTTCTGACAGAGTAGAGCACAGTTTTACCTTTGCCTTTAATGACTCTGTCATCTAATATCAAAGACACACAACAAAGGAGACCGATGTTTGGATGAACTTTCAGTCGTTTGACCCCTTGGCGGTATCATTTGGTGGCGCACGGCGTTAGCGACCCAGTGGCCTGAGTTTGATTCCCGGCAACGGCTAACACCAGTGGCAAGAGAGATCTGAACCGGTGTCCGGCCACTCTCCCCCAACTTGACCAACCTGTACGAACCACCATGATGTAGTACGGTCAAACAACTCTTATGGCTGACGTAGCATGGGGGATGCTTTCATTCAGCAGTGGATTGATCAAAGGTAAAGGATATGCAATGCCATGTGAACGTAAGAAGGGTGTCGCATCATATAAAGACACCTTCTCAAACTTTAGCAAGCGTTTACCCATCCATCCGCGACTCATTCTACACGACAAGGGCGCATCTCTTCATCTCGATATGTTAAATCCAGAAACCAATCAATGAGTTGTACACATTTGTCAGTGATGCCGGCGAGCTGTTAGCGACACCGGGAATCCACTCATCGAGGTCAGGAACACGTCTAAAGTTTAAAGTTGACTTTGTTCGACCGGGTGAGAAGCCACGAGAGCAGGATGAGTCTCATTTGCGGGAGTGAGCCGAGATGACAAAACCAAACTCGAGAGTCGCTCCGCGGCACAATCCGTGACGGGGCGAACAGTCACCAGGTCCACCAAGGGCCTCGGCGATAATTTACCGTGAAACGCAGCCAAACCGGCCGGAGCTACGGAACATCGGAACATCGGAACATCGGAGCATCGTGCTTTCAGTATTGTCCGTGAAATCCGCAGCGGACTGAGTTGACGCCGAAATCGGTGATGTTTGTTTCACTTTAGTTGACGCGGTCGTGCTAAATCACCCACCGAGAATCCCTCTGCCAACTCAACGTAAACAAGTGGACATTGCTATCGTCAACACACGGAGCAGTGGGTGTAGTTGCAGGTACGCAGGGACAATCGTTACTCGCAGGTGGAGGAGCGCCAGTCTTGGACGCAGACCAATGCTCGACTGCGTACGTGAAAAATTACATTGAATGTCTGTTCGAAAAAGACCAATGGTACAGCGTGCCTCTGTGCAGCATCCGTGCTTTTACCGTCATACATTAAAGTGATTTGTTGGCTGATACACTGTGACACTTCCTTCTGTGTACGCTTTTGCTTTCATATGTTAAAGCGATTCGGTGCCTGATGTATTTTGACGCGTCACTCCGCTCTCTTTTGCGTTTTGTCGACACAGCGCGCACGGCAAGGCGCACGTGCACTCAAACAGTAGACAAATCGCAGGCACTGCAATTAAATAAATAAACACGACGCACACACATACACATTCATACACACACATACACACACATACATACACACACATACATACACACACACAAACCACGGAGAGCCACGACGTCGGCCGCACAAGTTCATCCGCAGACGTTGCCCGAACGCTCTCCTGATGTGTACCCACCCACCCACCCTGCAAAGTTCCTTTCGTTTCTTCCTCCTGCAGTGTTGAGGATCACCACACAACGACTGCTGCCCTGCATCCGCACTGTGTTCAACCACTCACTCACTGTCTCACACTCATCACCACACTGCAGGTCACAACAACACTCACTCGCTCACCCACTCACTCCCACACTCACACACTCACCACACTGCAGGTCACAACAACACTCACTTATTCACCCATTCACTCTTACACTCACCCACTCACCACACTGCAGGTCACAACATGTATCTTACTATTTCTTCTTCCCTTGCACTGCTCGTATTTTAAATTCCCTTCCATCGTCCGTCCCATTTTCCAAAGCTCTTCTGAAAAGAATAACAATAATAACCCTGCTCAATTCAAGAAACGTGTTACCCTCTTATCGATGACAACGTTGACGGTGCTGTTTGCTGCTGGCCGCATGGCGCGTTGGGCCTTTTTGAGCCCTGGGCTCGGCCACTGCGGCTTACAAAATAAATCAACAAAACCTCGCCGGCAACGTTCATGGCCGTGAGCCGCGTTAAACGGCAGCGGCGGTGGGTTTCACCATGGAGTAGCCTCGCGCTAATTGCTAATGCGGTGAATAACAGTGGAATTCTTTGAGTCTCTTTTGTGCTAATTCAGTTTCAGCCTTTAATACAGGCCTCACGCTCTTGGGAGCAAATGACATTATCACCAGCAGCACTGTGAAGCATCGCAGACATACGACGGCTTCCCGTGCAGTGAAAAATAGCCCGCACGGAACCTTTTATTTGTTATCACGGAATTCACAATCCACATATTACCGCGTCAAAGATAAGAGCTCGCGCCTTTATTGCAACAAATTGATTAACGTGCAAATTTGCAAAGATCAAAATGTCAATTTATCTGCGAGGGCACCAAATAAGCTGTGCTCCTGTTCTTGATAATTACCGCAATTTCAAATTGAGCTGGAAATCTTCAAACAGGCATGCAGCCGCGGATAGAGTGACGGCAAACGCGCTCCGATTTCATTAAAAGCCTCTTAACGGTGTTTTACAACGCTCGCCGCTCTGTCACCCTTAATGTGAAGTGATAATAGTTTCTGAAAGCCAGCCTTCAGAAGAGAGCATTACCATAATTCTAATCCACACTGTCAGGTAATAGAATAATAATGGAGTGCCAATTTATGTAGGTCACAGACTACAAAGGGACCGAAATGCAGAGCAATTAGCTGGGGCCAAATGTCAGCCCTACACTCCTTAAACAGAGCTATTAAATCATCCTAATGGGCAGAGGTGAAACGCACATGTTCTCCACAATGTGAACTTTATTTGAAAGCGCCCCTCTGCCGGCCCAAGCCACCGCGATGCGACGCACGCCCCAGGCAGCCAGCGTGCCAAGGCCCGGGGCCCTCGAGGCTCTCAGGTGTTATAGGCTTGAGAGGGGGGCGGGGGCGGGCGCGCGCGCTCCTTGCCGGGGTGGCTCAGATCCACGTCGCTCTTTGACACCGGACTCCGGCTGATGTTGAGCGACACGTGGGGAGGGGGGGGGTATCTATTTATTTTTTTACTGGCTCCGTTAAATCCAACATTAATGGCTGTATCAGTAACGCAAATATTTTTAAACAAAATGCAAATTTGGCTTTGTTAATGCGTCGTAGGGTTTGCGCAACGCGAGTTTAATGGAAAACGCAGACAAAATCCACTTTGGCTCTTGATTGTCGCAGGTGTCGGCAAGGCTGCCCAAGATCCTGGCAAGTCCTGGGCCGGCTCACTCAATTTGCAGCCGTGAGATCGATGGGAATGATTGGAAGGAACTTGTCAATAAGTGGCGGTGTTAGGATAAAAATCTGGGACTGACAAGTTTCACTCCGAGCCACCACGCGGTGAACCATCGTGCACCTCTTGCAGCAGCAGCGCGGGGAGCAGCGCGGGCAGCGAGGGGCAGCGCGAGAGGCTCGGCATGATCAGCGAAGATTTCTTCCGGTGGCAGGTGCGGATCGCCGTGCCCCAGCAGGCCCACACATCGCTGCCGCCGTTCAATCCCTGAGCAGTCTCGCCTTGCTGCTGTCTCTCTCTCTCTCGCGCGCGTGTGTGTGGGGGGGGTAAGGAATGTTGAGCGATCCCACACTTTTCGGCCTCGCGCAATGTTTTCGATGTCGCTTTGTCTCTCGAGACGCCACCCCTCTAGGTTCCTATCTGTGAGATATTTTGGGTAAATGTCTGCAGTAGATGTTTGGTCTTTTTAAATGGTTTCACGTCATGAGACGAAAAATAAATTTTCATGTCATGAAACCTGACTTCGCTGCGCCGGATAGAATTCACCGTCAGGCAGCAGTGAGGGTGCATGATGATCCAGCACTCACAGATTCACTCCACTCACTTCGCTAACAGTTGTCTCCTCATCATACACTGATCGCCACCAGGATGGTTACTGCCTCCGTGACCTTCGCTCGTTGATTCCTCGACCCATGTTCAGGTTTCGGTGAACCGACCCACCGCCGCGCTGGCGTCCAACCACACAACTTTTGAATTCCCTCCCATCTTCTCTGTGCTCAAGCGCGCGTGATAACCTTGCCGTAGTTCAAGAGCATTCTGTTTGAACTCTTATCGATGACAGCTTTGGCAGTGCCGCTTGTTGCTGTCCGCTTGACGTTGTTGGTCCCGAGGCCCTGTGCTCAGCAACTGAGCTAAAAGCAGAGAGGGGGTTGCGTGCCGAGTCGAGCAGCGGATCACCCACCAGCTCAGCGCGCGGGACACCGAGTCCCACATATCACCCATTAACGAGATAACCTCTTAGCAGCGCTTGAATTGCCGTACGGAACGCGTTGTACATCTTCATAACGCAACGCCTAAGTTAAAGTTATTTGCGATGCACACTGACGCCTCCTATTATTTGCTATTAAATCGCTTTACAGCAGGTAGAGTTATCCATTCTAATTTAAAGTTGTTTCATATTTATCAAATAAATTAGACTGCGATGTGCTCAATTAAAAGAGGATTGGTATTTTATTTTCAACAAACAAATTAATTCGGATGGAGATAACGGCACAGCTTTACACAGTTGACGTTTTTCCATTGCATCAAGTTCAAAAAAAAAATTCCCCCAACCGTCACAACCACTCTGACCTTTTTCTTCGAACAATAAACTTAATTGCACCATCTGCTACGAATCCAGCACAATCCGCATGAAATGCCATACGGCAGCGTCTGTGTAAATTTTCACATCTCGCAGATATCAAAATATGGCGCTTCTGTATCTGATAAAAAAAAAAACCTCCAGATTGTTGGATTTCTTTTATTATTTCGGCTTTATTTATTTAGTTTCATCATCATTTTTTCCCCTCTCTGCATAGAACAGTGTGTAAAACAAAGCAAGACACGGCGCGAAGGTTAACGTGAAACAAGCAGCGGACGCCGAGACGTTCCGGTGGCGCGAACGCAAAATCCGAGCTCCCCGCAGCGCCACTCAGGGATTTGTTTTGGAGTGGCTCAGACGCAGCCCGACGGACGGAAAGCCTCTGTAGGCACCAACTACAGAAGGACGTACCTGCATTTGCAGGATAAAATGATGCGCACGTCTCTCATCTGCATACGAAACAGCGGAGCGCCCCAATCCTAAGCCGGATCGGCGCCCAGACGGCATGCGTGGCACGCGCACGCTCGGGCCACCGTGAGCGGGGCGCGTGCCGAGACCTGCCCGAGCGGGAGCTCGTGGAAGTCCCAACCCGTGAGGTGCCCAGCAGATACCGCACCGACTTCGGAGACCCCGAGGTGTGTCTCGTGAGCGGAAGGTTGGGCCGTGTGACGTGACAGCGTCAGGATTTTGAGCTTTATTGCAAATCTGGGCATTTACTTCAACGTGAAATGGAACCGAGACCAATAATAACGGTTCACGTGTAACCGCAGTTTCCCAGAGCTTAAAAACAAAAAATTCTACCTCTCAATCGGCTCTCAACCGGTGAATGAAACCGATTGAGGGCCTCTACAGAGGGCTATTCCCGTGAGCAAGGGTGGACTTTGTGCCGAAGCTGGAAGGTTCGAAGTGAACTGGCAGGAACGCGCGTGGCAAACCCAGCGGCCCGTGCCGCCAGCACTCGCGCCGTGAGCCGCCCGGGATGGACGCCGCCGTCGCGAGTCGCAGTTGGCTGCCGAGACCCACGGCCACACGTGACCGTGGCGGGGCACAAGGGCGGCCCTTCCCACTGCGGCGGATCGAGAGTGACACGCGACAGCGGCGTCTGCCAGAGCGGAAGGGAAGGATGCAGAATGCGGGGGCATTGTTGCAGGTTTAATGTCAGGCTGCCCTCATGGGTCTGAAGTCAGGGGTGTGAGTCTCGCACTCCCGGCGCGCGGGCATTGTTTATGAGACCACTGAGACCGCGTCAGCCGCAGCCTGCGCGGCTGAGTCATTAGTTTAAATAAATGTTTTAAAGGAATAAAAATAAAATGTCAAGTTGCCTTTCATTATTCATCTTGCCATCCTGACTTGCGCTAAACTCCCAGCGTGCATCGCTTTAATGCGATTGCGCGCGGCGTACTCTTTGAATGTATTAAGTCGTCCATTGTTGCCCATGATGTGACTGCACCATGTGTCAAACATCCAAACAAAAGGCCACCGTACTTGTGCTCGTGTCTGCTCGGAGTTCCCTTCAGGACATTGCAAGGTGCTTACCCAGGGGAGCAGCTGACAAGGTGGGGGGGGGGGGGCAACCCAACACGTGGCGCACCCTTGCCCACCCCCCCCTTGTTCCGCTGCCACGTGCTACCCCTTGGCCCCCTAGACGGTGGCGGTTTTGAAATGCTAAACAGGTCCCGACAAGCGAAATGCTTTTCAGCCAAGTTACTCATACTTTCACCTTAAACCCACGATGTGTACTGAACCCGAGTGGATCTCCTGCATAATGCCGACGTTCAGCACAAAGCACAGTCCCAGGCGCGCCGGATTCACGACAACATTTGGGGCAATGGATTTTGCACGATAATTAAAGATTCACATTTTTTTCTGTAATCAGGTGACCCACTCACTTATATCGAATGGGAAAACTGGGTTGCCGTAGTTATGCAAACGCTGGCGTTATTTCTTTGTATGCTATTTTTTTGTTGAACTATGATTACATCTTCAAAACGCTGTCAAGAGTTCTCCACAGCCTCTGGAATGGAATCACAGGCGGCCTGTGCCGTGCAGCGGCGAGCACACTGCCTGCCGGGCTATCCCTGCCAGGCACGCACCGCAAACAGATACAATCACATCTCACATTCTGCTTAAATTGAAATTGATTGTTGCTTTTAAGTTACCTGGCAAATAAATGTCACGGCCGTGTTTTTGGCTCAGTTTGGCACGGGAGCGGCACCGCCCGCGGGCGGTGAAGGCAACGCCGGAGAGAAGCCGGCGGCTCCCCTGGACGCGCCGCGCCAGGTGAGCGTCGGAGTCGCCGATAAACATCTCCCCGTGGCGCGGAACTTCGCGGCCGGAGTCGGAGAGCGGCCGAGCTGAGCGCTGCCGGCGCGAGGCTTCGGCGTCACGCCACAGTCCGCCTTGTTCAGCCGCGATCCACTCGGCCGCTACGCCGAGTGACAAGCGGCCTATCACAGGAGTCCACGCGAGCAGCCGGAGCAGAGCGGATGCGATTTCACCTGCCCCTCCATCACATCAGCCGTGTTACACCCATGACATTAAAAAAAATTAAATTGAGAAGGGGCGTGGGGGGGAACACGCGGCATTGAGCGGGGGAACTTTCCACGGTCCCCCGCCATACCAGAGGTAATGTGCTTACAGCCGTGTGCCAGCTGACCCGCTTTCGTCCGCGCAGAACATTTTTTAAACGGCTGCGCCCTGTCAGTGCGAAGAAGAGTAAAGCCACGCGCTTTATCTCGGGCGACACATGCGGCCGTGCAGAATGGGAGCCGCAGATTAGACGGCCGTGAATTGCGACGAGCGGCTCCCCCTCCTCGATTTCAATTGCTCCGCCGCCACTCCTTGGGCGCGGCCCTTCGCGGTGGGAGGCGAGGCACTTGGGAGCGCGTCGAGGAAGACTTCGGCTACACGGACATTTCCTGGAGGGGCGCGTGACGGGAGCGTCCGAGGAAGAAGGGGCGGTTGCCCCGCGGGAACGGCACGAGTAATTAACCCGAGCAAATCAATTCTGATGACCCAGTCGTCAATTAGGTGCCCTCTGCCGCGCAACGAAGATCAATGGTTTGTGCTAAGAGGGCTTCTGCGAAGCGCAAATCTGGATAAAGCAACTATCCTCATCACAATCCTCGAGTCCCCTCCGACCACGGCTACTGCCTCAGTTGCGTCAACTCTTCAAAAACTTCCATCCGCTCAATCCAAACCACGACCCCCTCCCCCCAGGGCGCCCACTGCCTGCGACCTCCACCCCCAGCGCCGCGCGCCCGTCACAGTTGGCGCCGCCATCTCCACTTCCAAACAACGCGTGAGAACCACCACAAGGTGCGAGCGCTCCATCGGGCGGGAGGTGGCAGGTGGAAGGGGCAGGAGGGCTGCTGCTGCCGCTGCCGCGTGGAGTGGCGTGGGCCGTGTCTGTGTCTCGTGTCAGCGCCCATTCGGCAGCTTCTGCCTCTCGCAGCTCGAGACGCAATGCTCATCCCCAGGCTATGGGGGGGCAGGGCGCGGGTTCCATCACGGCGCATGGAAACCAACATTCACCAATGAAGTGAACAATCAGCAAGAGGGTTACTGGTATGTAAGGACAACAGCGTGTTCAGGCGAGGGGGACGAGTGATAGTAGAATGGCGTGAATGACGTTCCGTATTCGGCATGAGGGTAACTTTCGCATTGGGAACAGACACATTCTCACAGGATCTTGACCGTGCCCTTTTTGTTCAGCGGCCACAGTCGCGTGTTGTGGTGACGACTCCCAGCGACATCAGGGGGGCGCGTCTGAGCTGCGGCCGCAGCCGAGCTGCCGACGGGCGGCCCTGCGCGTTGCTCGAGCCACTCACGGAAATTAAAAGGGGCCCTTGAGCGCGCGCTCGTGTGCTGCAAGGCTTTGTCTGTGCAAGTGCGCCGGGCGCGAAGGTGCGCTAAATGGGAGCGGGCATCAACGTGTTTCCCCATTCCCCTTCCCCCAGGTGTGTGTGTGTAATAGGAGTGAATTAAATAAGAGGTTGAATCGTGTTAGAGTCAGATTGAAATCACAGTTCACACCTGTCCCAGGCAATTTGTAAATTCCGTAGCAGAAACATCAGGGCATCTAATCCCCGGGGGCTCCAGAGCTTATGGTTGGTGTCTCTGCCAAACCATCCATCTGCAGTGATCATCTGCGTTTATTTTAAAGATTGGTATTGTCATTGTTGCTGGTACATAAGTTTAGTTTTGAATAATAATAGTTAACTGCCATGGATGAATGCCTCCTCCATCTTGTGTCAAGTCACGGGGTTAGTATAGAATAGATTAAATAACCGCTATGTTATTGATGAATGTGATATATATTTTACCTTTTTAAATAATGTGCTGCCTTGGAAAAATATGGGTATGAATAAAATAAACACCTTTAATATAAAGAGTCATTAGCTCCATTTATATTTCTTTCCCGTAATCCAAATAATTTATTTTGAGACATTACAATTTCATTACTCTCCAGGCATCTGAAATATCAACGATTAGTCGCTTTCAAAATAAACGTACATTTGTTTATAAGTTAATTAACAACGCAGATCATTTGTACTTCAATGCAGCAGTAGTCATGTAAGTAAACGCATAAGCTTACATAATTGCAAAATCCAGATTACTTTAAAAGGGGCTTTGTTTTATTTGTGCTCGACTGTGCAATCGGAAAACCTCAAACGAGACGAGAAGCAGTGGAAATCTTGAAGCAAAATATAAAGTGTCACGTTATTTGTTTATCATTTTTTACATTAATATTGTCAGAAGTCGTTTTATTACGTGTTTTTATATTAACCGATGGGATCTTAAAATCCAACGCGTTCTCAAAGCCCCTACAGGATCAGAGAGACGACTCCCCGATGCCGAGTGCTCAGAAATAATCATCGCTGCCATCGTTTAGAGCTCAAACAAAGACTGCAGCTAAATTAAGAGTCAGTCGGTAATAGTGGAGAGAATGAAAGAAGAAATCCGCCGTTATTTGTCAGGATAGAATCTGCTTGGCACCAACAGTGGTCAAGAGGTAGAGAGTTCACAACGATGTCATCTTGGACCAACAACAGTGGTAACACACCAGCGCATATAAAGTCGGCATTTGTGGCACTGAGCACGGGTAAAAGATTGGCATTGCAACACATGCTTTGTTTGGGGAATGAACGGAAGTGCATGACAATTGTTATTGTTAGATGACAAGTTTCTTACATTCCTGTAAAGCACGGTTTCATGGGCAGACGAGAGGCTCGACGGCGCAGTTTGCGGTATCATTGTTGGACACGAAAAACCACAACGGGGCAAACTCTCCTCTGCACGGAGAGGTCACGGAGAGGTCGCAGGCAGCGCCGTGTCGTGAGCGAGGAGGCGAATCCCGCTGGCACAAAATGAGATACTAACAATTATCACGATGATGTCCTTTATGTATCCAGCAAAAGCCTCGCTGTGGAGTATTGAGACTTTTTCGTAAAGGTTGCTGCAATGGGATGTTCGGCCAATCCCTTCGTGAGTAATTTGCACTTGGGAGGGAACCGGAATGCCCCGAGAAAGCCTGGGGTGCTGCCAGCTCAGCGTCAAGAGGAGCCAGCACAGCCCTCGTGACCAAACCCATCGCAATGTCCCTCTCCTCCACCACCACGCAGCAGCAGCAGCAGCAGCAGGAGCCTCCCAGGTTGGTTGGGGTCTACGCTCAGAGTGGGAAGTCAACATCAAAAGTGACTTCTTGCCCAACTGAGTGGCGGGAGGTGCTCCTCTCTCGTTTACAGCCCGGAGCCAGTGATGGAAGTTCCACACTCCGAGCGTGGGGGTGAGTCTTCCGACAGAACAGGCACTCTTGACTTCCCCCTCCACAAAGCGGTGCTCATTTTATTGACCCCGGAGAGTTGAAGTGACTCAGGTCCGAGCCGGCCTCCCGAACAGGATTTAAAACCGGCAGCGCCGCGACCGCGAGCGGCGAGTTCGGCGGCCGCGCCGGGCGGCCCCGATGAGATGAGTAAGTGGAATTTTCTGCAGCGATTATGGAACGACAGCGGCTCATGATGGCTCACAGAGTGCAGCGAAGCGCTAATAATGACAAGAATAATGGCGTGAGGACGCAGCATGGCACTGCGTGCCTCCACGCGCGGGGAAAAAAACCCCGCTGTTAATCGCTAAACATTGCCCAAGAATATGAGCAGCAGCACGAGCCAGTCCGCACAACTGATAGGTTTGACTCCTTTTGAACTTGGTCTAGTCATTTTAAAAGTCATTGCCAAGTAATTTATTCTGCCTTGCAGTGGATGCCGATGAAATAAACTGAATGCAAGGGGCGGAGTGGCGTCGCAGCGATTATCACGCCGCGTTCTGAACCCCCAACTTGGGTTCCGGCCACGGCCAACAGCGGTGGCGGTGGTGGCGATGGTGGTGGTGGTGGCGGTGGTGGTGGTGGTGGCGGTGGTGGTGGTGGTGGTGGCGGTGGTATCGGAATTTGTCTTTCGCTCCTCTCACCCCTTCACCAACCCATACACCCAGAACCGACTAGTGTGGTGAATTATTGTCAAACAATCTCCATGATTAGCATGGCGTGGAGAGGCCTTCATCCAGCAGTAGATTGACCATGTGTAAGATTAAGCCCCCCCCCCCTCCCCGGCCCTTGACTTAGGGGTGGAATGAAAACTGGCAAGAGTGTAGAGGAGCGAGACGAGATGCTTAAAATGTCAGTGGGAAACAGAAAGAGGACCACGTGGCTGAGGGGACATGTGCAGGGTGATGACGCAGCATTTACTGTTGACAACGTGCGAGTAGAGGGCACGCCGCCGGAGGGAAGGGGGCCCGATGGTCAAGCTTAATAACAGCGTGGCAGCCAAGGGATAGCACGTGTCTAAGAGGACGTGCACTGAGGAGATGGAGCGGTGAAATGGCATCATTTGCGGATGCCACTTTTATCATTGCATCGCAGGATCGTGAGAGACAGATGTACGCATGTGGAACTTGTGTTGCACCGCACGTAGCCCACCGTGCGGATCGGAGGTGCGGGGGGAAGGAAGCCTCAGCTTGGGGAAGGCTTCGTCCAGCAGTGGATCGATCGTGTGGCCCTTAAACAGTCTCCAGTGACGAGCTCTCATTGCGCCCGTCGCCAGTGTATCCTGCGCAAGAGGCATCGGACAGCATTTAAATAATAATAATAATTTTAATTTACGAAGTGTCTAAATACGAAGGCATCTCCAAATGCTGTCGACCGGTTCAAAGTGACATGGAATAGAAACTGCAATGGAAACAGCATCATGCATTATTTAATCAACAACAACAACACAACCTATGAACCTTCGATGCCTAAAGTCAGCCTCTTGACAAAGGTCAACAAACAGAATTATTTTCTCCACAGTTCGTGTGGAAGTCATTCTAACATTATTACAGAGACATGATATCTATGATTAATGTATGTTAAGTTGCATTGTGGAGGAAAAAAACCTAAATGCTCAAGTCCATGGCCCCTTCCATTGCAAAAACCTGTGCACTCTGAGTGTGAAATAACCTTCGCTCCAAGATAAATTGCATTTGAGCCTCTTTTATGTAAAAAAGAAGAAGCATGCCACTGTGGTGCAATGTTTATCGCACTGGACTTGCAATCCAAAGGTCACCCATTCGATTCTACCTCGCGGCGCTGTCACCCAGCGGCATAAATACACGGTTACACCAAAGTCAGTCGATCAGCAGGACATATGTGGTGGGGTAAAGTGTGAGTATCCCACCTCTGTAAATACATCTCGGCAGCGTGGAAGATTGGTGCCACATCCCCTCCTGAGGGCCTCTCCTGAATTCCGTGGGGCCCTTCTGCCAGCAGTGGCGTGAGCAATAGATGCAGGGCTGCCCCTTCGCCCTCCAACTCGTCACGGTGAGAAGACTCCACGTCACTCCGAAGCAGTGTGATGTTCAGTTTTACTCCCAGTCAGCCTGACACCGATCAAACCTGTCACATTTGCATTCGAGGTAAAAAAAAAAACTAAATTATTGTGAATATTGGTTGATTATTGATGTATTACTGCTCGAGTTTTCAACTACGTGGCCGGCAGAGTGCTTCTGATGTTTTAGAAGATCACCTAAATCTGGTTCGTTATTATCTCTGGCAAAATTTTCCAGATCCCGTAGTGGCAGCTGATCACCCGCTTAGTGGCAGCTACTCCCCTGCCACTGTTTGTGAGACCATTATCACGAACGAAAGCTCATCCTCTTTTAGCGATGCTGTGGTTACCCAGTGTCGCATTGGCCGATGGTCGAGGATTATGGTGGAGTAGCAGCTGAGGGATAAAATGGATGTCCACCGACCAGAGGATGTCCACCAACCAGAGGATGTTCACCAACCAGAGGATGTCCACCGACCAGAGGATGTCCACCAACCAGAGGATGTCCACCGACCAGAGGATGTCCACCAACCAGAGGATGTCCACCAACCAGAGGATGTCCACCGACCAGAGGATGTCCACCGACCAGAGGATGTCCACCAACCAGAGGATGTCCACCAACCAGAGGATGTCCACCGACCAGAGGATGTCCACCGACCAGAGGATATCCACCAACCAGAGGATGTCCACTAACCAGAGGATGTCCACTAACCAGAGGATGTCCACTGACCAGAGGATGTCCACCGACCAGAGGATGTCCACCAACCAGAGGATGTCTACCAACCAGAGGATGTCCACCAACCAGAGGATGTCCACCAACCAGAGGATGTCCACTGACCAGAGGATGTCCACCGACCAGAGGATGTCCATTGACCAGAGGATGTCCACCAACCAGAGGATGTCTACTGACCAGAGGATGTCCACCAACCAGAGGATGTCCACCGACCAGAGGATGTCCACCAACCAGAGGATGTCCACCGACCAGAGGATTTCCACCAACCAGAGGATGTCCACCAACCAGAGGATGTCCACTGACCAGAAGATGTCCACCAACCAGAGGATGTCCACCAGCCAAAGGATGTCCACTGACCAGAGGATGTCCACCGACCAGAGGATTTCCACCAACCAGAGGATGTCCATTGACCAGAGGATGTCCACCAACCAGAGGATGTCCACCAACCAGAGGATGTCCATTGACCTAGAGGATGTCCACTGACCAGCTGGAGTGGCCAAATCAGTCAATGCTCATGAAAGTACAAAAACAGGACTGTGTAAAATCTGTTACATGATCAATTATTTGTTTCTGTTTAAATTTCAACGTATAAATTAATAAAACTTACATATTATAATTGACGATATTCTGTAAGGTTAAGCTTAAAAGGAAAACGGCATTACAAAATTACCGTTTGAATCTGATAAACTGTTACATTACAGTTTAACACGGCTGCACGAGTGCCCGTGCCATCTAAGGCAGCCTCGCCAGATTTAAACAGAGCAGCGGCCACTTAAAGTTCTCTCCGGGACCTCACGAGTGTCCACAGTGTCGGTTATAATATCCTTACAACACATCTCTACCTCTACCCACTATATTAAAACATCCAAACATTAAAACATTTGTTAATAATCGCAGATCAGCCATTAGACTTATAGTGCAGCAATTACCACATGGTAATTGCACTTAATTAAGTAGATGGCCATGAACCTAATCCCTCATATGAAGGGGGGACCGTCAGAAATTAAGACTTTGGGATGAGTGACGGCTGTTTAATTGACTTGTCATCCTGAGCAAACAATCACGTGGTTGGGAAGCGGTAATTAAGGGAGCAGAAGTTTGCGTTGGGTATTGTCGGTAATCCATCTAAATGTCACACTCCCGGCATGCGGCCCTGCAGAGAGGATAGGAAAAGATCACTCGCATCCATTCCCCATGACTGATGTGCCACGCAACCCCCCCCCTCCTCCGGCATCTGCAATGCAAATCCACCTTCATTTCTAGAAAAACCAGGACGAGATGGGGGAGAGAATAAACACCCTCTCAACCCCTACGGTACCCGCGGATTTAGGGCGCAGCCCAGACCAAACAGACTGCCAGAATTTCCTTGCGATTGCCACAACCAACCACCTTGCTGAGCACCCACCTACCCCGGGTACCCCCGCACCACCTCCCCCGCACCCCTGGCACCACCTCCCCCGCACCCCGAGAGTCGACCCTCCCTGCCCGGTCGCCAGCGCTCGAGCGCGGCGGCCTCGTTCCGGCGCCGCACGTAAATCACCGCCGGCGAGAGCGCGCGCGTTATTGTTCATGCGGAGAATGGCGAGCGCGCGTATATATCACGCGCTTTAGAGTCATTATTAAAATGAGGAGCAGGCCAGGGCGTCAGCGATTTCGCAGGCACAAAAGTGTCCGTTTGTCTAGTCGCCGTCGTCCGCGTTATTTGAATCCCAGTACTACAGTAAACATGGTAAGCAGGTGTGATTTATGGGGCGCGCACTGCTGGCATGCCGCTTGATTAAATTTGGGCCATTGATATAATGCGTCATGCAAGCCATCAGAGCCATCAGCAAACTTCATCCGCAATGGACATTTATGGCAGTCCTCCGCTATGAATTTTTAACCAAGCGCCCCGTTCTGTTTTTAATCCGTGAAATCAATCGTTAGTTAGCGGCAATCTGTCCACGTGTCACTAGTTTAATTTTCCACGCAAATCGCCCGACCCAATTCGCTTCTGCCTCTCACAGCTCCTCGCCGTGTTTGTCTTGCGCGTCACAGATAGAGACGCGAGCGGGGCCACACTTTAACAACACATGAGACTCACCTAATAGCTGTCTTTAATATTTATTGAATATTAGAGTAAATCAGAGAATATTTATAAGTTATTTAATGGGAGACATGTACTAATGTGCCATAAAATGTTTACGAGTCATTTGACTAATACGTTCAACACTTGCAACATTTACACAATATACGTCAAGGGGGACACCATTCGTCTGCGTGGGCGGTTTTGGCACGCACACTAAATCTGAATAGATGTTTAACTTATAGCATCTGCTTTGTAGGATGCGAAAAATATATATTTGCTGATTTTTCTTTTTGGTTTACCCAACTTGAAGGTGTATGAAAATCATCATGTCAACGTTCAAACTCATTTAGAGGAGCTGCAACCATAGCCCTTGACCCTGCGCACCGCCTGCTAAGCTGCTGTCATTTGAAGTCTACTCGAATCTGCAAGCTTGTAATTCTCGCTTGCTCACAGGTCAATGTTGGCAATAGTTGATGGTCGTCAATCTGATGTTACTTGCATCCAGTATCTCTGGCGTTCCGCAAGGATCTGCATTATTTATTATCTCACCATCTTCAAACTCGTGATGTGATCCACTCCTGTGCAGGTGACAGGACACTTCATGCATCAAACTAATTTACATCATCAGAATGTACGGTACACTGAAACCTCACGAAGCCAGACTCGGATGAGTCGGAATTCGGGGGTAAGCGAGAGTCGGGTTAAGACAGAAAAGATTCCAATAAAAAATAAATGAAATGATACCCCAAAATAACTCAGATTAGAAGACGATCAATGGGTAGCTGATGTGCGCACGGTGGGGACACGGCGTGAAGCTATGCAGATATTATGTAGAACATTCGATGTGACGAGGAAGTATAAGACACTATCCCTGGCTATTGTAATATCAATTCTAAAGCTATATATAGAGGTGTGTTCGTATCTGTTGTATGGAATTGGGTGAATCAATTCACTGGAACGCCACGTGCGTCCACGTCCTTGACTCGGGCTCTCTCTCATTCTCGTTTTTCGATTTAAATTTTACAATAAAACAAATGAACTCTTCAATCGCACGAAAATCGTCTCTTGGCTTGAAGAGTCAGCCTCCCACCTCTGCTTCACGCTGCTGGTGACTCGAATATGACTGTCTACTTCACATTGTGATTGTAAATATTTCATTATTTGTCATTTACTTATGACATGTTGTTCAGTAGTATGCGGTATCATTTGTGAATAACATCGTTTACTATCAATACAAATTATAAAGGTTTTACTGTTATAGACATTTATCTGCACAACTCACAGATACCTCGGCAGCAATGACCACAGCCTTGAAAACAATCCTCACACAAAAAAAACTCGATTGTGTTTCACTCTTAAAAACCCAGTCAGTGATACTATTGCGTAAGGTTGGGCAAAGCACAGTCCCTTCCATCACATTTACCAATGTTATTTCTCTGCCAAAGTAAAACTGTTAATCTGCCGGGCACAACAATCTCTTCTGACTTGACATGAAATAGCCACACAGTACGTATTAGTAACCGGGCTAAGGAGGAATCAACAAAGCTTTGGTTTTCCTTATCCATGCCACAGTCGTCGTCTTTAACCCTGAACAATTATTATCATTTTACAAAACACACGTTCGGCAATGTACCATCGCTGCATACCTGTCAACTCCGTATCAGTGCCCTACCTTATTACGGACAAATTCAGACCTTATTGCTCACCCCGTGCACTTATAAATCAACGTTCATCCTACAAAGTCCCATCACAAGGGAGAAACACAAGCAAATCAACAAACGCTTTTTTATTCCCTGTACAAGAATACGGGTAAACCGTATGGTTTGACAGGTGTGTAGTTGAAATCCTGCTGCTGCCATACCCGGGGTGGAGCAGCAAATTCCCACCTCATTGCACCTCATAGAACTCAACGTGAAGCAGCGGCCAGGAGGGTGATTGATGGTCCAGCACTCGCTGATTCACTCCACAGTCGCTCGCTCGCCCGCGGGTCAGTCGCCGCCTCTATCACTCTTCTATCACTACTACCACGGTTATCGTCTCCGTGAACTTCATTCTTTGATTCCTCCACGTGTGTTGAGTACTTGATCTGCCAGACCATTTCATGTTATCAACGTTGTTCAGCCACCATCATTCAAGTCAAACCCTTCTCGTTCTGCTCTCTTCCCTCACACTGCTTGACTTTGGAATTCACTCCCAATGTGTCTTTCCAAGTGTTGTATTTATAGAGCATCTAATTGCAAAAGCACCAAAAGAAACTCTACCAAAATGGTGGCAGGAAGACATCCAAAAGAAAATGGAGGCACGACACCACACCATGGGACCACGGTAGGCCCTGGGAGAGGCCTCGTCACGTGGAATCGGAGTCAGGCAAGGGGCAGGAGACAGCGGCAGGACCAGGCCAGCAACCGAGGAAAATAAAATAGAGGGGATCACAAAAACATGGTTTAGTGCAGCAGGTCTGAGTCTGTGAGTTTCAGCCCCCAAAAGAATGTCATAGTGGGAGTAGGCTGCAAAATGGGGGGGGGTGCCCATTTGCCCCAGAAGGGATGGTGGTGAATCAATTAAAGCCATGATGAAATGGCGGTAAACACTCCTGGGAGGATGACCGCTGCAATGATCCAGCAGTCATGGGTCATGTGCAAGAGTGAGATGGATCTGTGGCATCATGGAACCTTGTGTGAGTGTGGGGAGGCACTCATGAAGCAGTGGATTATGGCCGATGATTATGATAATGTTTTCAACAAAACAAGCTCCTCATAGTTACCCGTCAGCTGCTTCAGACATTTAAGATGTTTAAAAACATAAAAATTATTTGGCATCAATTAGCAAATTACATCAATTATTGAGTTGCCCCATGCAGTAACAGTACATTCCGGAGCTCACAACTTGTACAAATATGGTCAAGGCAAACACTTGGGCGAGCCTGCTAAAATTCCCACATGTGCTTCCTATGGAAATGTAATATTCGCAAATCGCTACAGTCACCCATTGTGAAATGTTTGGCCAAGTGCTTCAGGAGGGATTATTGCCGATTCAAAAGGCCAACGGGGCACAAGTGGGCTAATTTTGGAAAATTGTTTTTGCTTCTGGGTGGGCTGCAAGCCACAGTGGGCCCTCCATGACAAGAACTCTGCGGCCACCTTGACAACCGGACCAATTAAAACCGCCATGCCATGCACATTTCAAACAGCCGCCACAATAAGCTGCACAAGTCCATCCCCCGCACGGGTCAGATGACCCCTCAAACAGCAGGTTAAAGGTCATCCATACAAATAACCTTCTTTATGTAAATCCCACGCCACGATCAAGCTGCGTGAAATTATAAGCATAATCCGGAGGTTTCAAATGTCCGACAGCTGCCGGGTTCAAACAAAGTGACAGCTTTTTAATTGCACGCAGCCACTCATGAAAATTTGATTAAAACATTACCGAAATGTCACGCCCCCTCCGTTCAGCTCCTCGGCCAGAAATATAATCCTGTCCCTGGCTAAACAGGATCCGCTCTCTGAGCGTGGCTTCGTTAGTGTCATTAGGCCGAGGATAATACAAGCTGGCCGCTTTCGTGCCGTCGCATTGTTTGGCCACCGACGCGCCCACACGCACAAAGCGACACGCGTGTTAGCGCGCGCATGACCGTGTGCACGATGCACCAATTTACGGCAAGTGCTTTGTACTCCGATATGTAAAGTGAACACTAAATTTGGCCACAACGCTCCAATGTAAACGTGAATTTTAATCACAAGCGCGCCAGTTAGTTATAACTGTAGACGTTTAGCCATACTCTAAGCCGGTGTCATCCAAACTGAAGTTTCTGAAGATCACAGTGCAGTTATCAAAAATCTGACCGTTTGTCACGTCTTTACCCAAAGTCTTCAATTGATTTTACACGAATGTGCTGGTTGTGGCTTCATCAGCTGCACCAAGTAGTTGACATAGAAAAGGCTCTGAAGACAGAAACAATACTCACCTTTTCCTTCCAGTCTGAGAACTATTGTGTCTGAAACTTTACCGAGTGTTTATTAATTGGTTAAGATACTGAAATTCTCTTTAATCTTTACATAAAATAATTAACAAAGTTTGGTCGTAAAAATATTTAATAATTTTGTTACACGATCCTTCAAATGTCTTTAGTGTGTTTGTGATACCCCGCAGCCTAAAGGTTACGACTGGAGATAACAGTGCCATAAATTGTTAATAATATCCCCTTGAGCACTCATTCATTAATTAGTTATTAATATTATATATATGCAGACACACAATGCAAATATCATTATGAGAGTAGCATTTCAATCTCCTAACAACACATCCGTAATTTCTCAGGTGAGGTGCATCCTTGAACTCTCTTGCTGCCAAACTGGCACAGGGAACTGTGTGGTGCATGAAATCGTACAATCACGCGAATGCTCAGGGCTGGCCAGCGGCCTAGCTCGCGAGTGTGCAGGTGGTACAAAGACCCCGGGATCCATGGGCCGGAAGGGCCCAGTAGAGGGGGTGGGGGGGGACAGGAGGTGGGGCCCATTTCATTCCTCACACCAGGGCCCATGGCCAGTGACACACGACGCCACTGGTGCCGCCCGTACACCTGCCAGTGTGTGGCTTTCCTGGATCAGGAGAAGAATGCTCGGGGGTTGTCTGGTGGGACGCGAGGGGCTTCGGTGAGGCTCCAGGATTGCAGCGATGCAAATTCCAACCTTCGTTGGGTTCTGCGGTCAGACGAACCTAGAGAGCCCCTGCGACGTCACTCACAAGGAGAGGCTGCCAGGCAATGTGGTGATCTATGGATTCATTGTTTAAATTGATTTTAAACGAATAATCAAATCAATGCACGCATCGATTCGGGCACAAATTTCGTAAAAACTTTCCTATGAACGAGACACAATGAGGTAGATGGTGCAGATGAGACAAACAAATGAGACAGGGGATGAGCAGGAGGCAGCACATTTGGTAAAAGAAGACAGAGACAGCGCTGACCACACAATTGCGAGAACACAACCCAATCAAAAAAAGTCAATTACTGAATTTACTATTTTTTGGGGCCGGTTGCGGCTGAATTATCACTGCCGACATTTCCAAGTCACTGGTAATCACCGAACTCTGAGATATTAACAGCAGCGGCAGTGATCTATCCACTGCTTGGCTACCACTCTTCATGATTTGTTCATGATGAGCGTGGAGGTTTGCAATCTGCCCACAATTCAAAAACTGACAGACTGATAATTCACTATGTAACACGATTTTTGTCCCTGGATAGCAAGTGTTATTTTTTATGTTATTTTTTAATTGCCTATGCCTAATAAGTATAGAAAATGGCTATTATTCCCCTAAAACTTTGCTTTTGTGACCAGAACTTTACGTGAAGGAATGACACAAATGCACACCACGTTTTCTCATTGAAAATAGCTAAATTTCTAAATATCAATGTCCTGGTCACAAAAGCAAAGTTTGCGGGGCATAATAACCATTTTATGTACTTTTGAGGCATAAGCAATTTAGGATTCAACACTTACTACCCAGGGACAAAAATGTGTTTTTGTTTCAGAGTGTAATGTATACCGCAGGACTGTGCATAGCAAGAATGCTTTATGCATAAAGCCTCTCTGGTATATAAACACAGGCTTCTCTTTACAGCCCGTACTGAGTCACAAGTGTTATACAAATTCTCAGGTAATTCAAAATTTTCAAACACTGCAATCTCGTTTTACAAGGTGCAGAAAGGATCCGGTAATGTGCCTCGGCGTTGACGAAGGCTCGCGTCTTCAATCACGCTTATCCCTCCTACCACGCTGTTGTTACAAACTTAAAAAAAAAAGTGAAATGAAGGGCAAACATTTAACGTTTATCCAATTAACTCACTCAAGTGCTGCTTCTGAAGAACAGAGAGCATGAGAATCAATATGAAGCGCCAATATCAAAGCAACATTTTTAATCTGCCAATTATTACAGGCGGCGGCCGTGTTCAGTCTGACCGAGCGAACCATCCGCTGCATTAGAGCGTTTATTTAGGGACCGATTGGCTTTTAATTGCCTAGATTCTTTCCCCATGAAAAGCATGTTCTACAGCTACTGCCGCGACATTAGAAACCAAATCAAATTAATCCAAGGTTCCGGGTCCTCGGTCAAAGCCTTTTCGCCCCAAACTCTATCCCCCCCCTCCCCACCGCTTTCCCCGGCTTCTCTCGCCGCGCATCCTTCAGGGCCCAACAGCCCAACAGGGCACATTAGCCAACCCCATCAATCGCTTCCTTACCACAATCCGAACCACAATCCCAACCACAATCCTTGCCGCTGCAGAACGATGGTGGCGTTGTTAAGCCGCAAGCGCTCAATTCTTGCGGCTCGTTTATTCAAGCGCAGAGTGGAAAGCGGCCTTCCTCGAGATTTGGGAACCCAGAGATCCGACGGCAGGTTTTCTGATCGGCCCAGGCGACACCTGAATGGCTGGCACTTCCATTCCCTCTGTGCTGAAGGTTACTGGTGCTTGAAGACATTTTTTGTACGAAAAAATAAATAAAAATTTCACACGCAAAAAAAACTTCACCGAAGAAATTAAAATTATGCAAATCGGCGCGACATTAATGCGCTGCATAAGTTAATTATTCTCGCTAATGAATATTCAAAGCTTTGCAGCCAAGCATAAAAGTTTATGCAAATTTATGCAGAGAAATTAAGGGAAAGAATTAAAAGCAAAAATGAGGTTGCTACACATGAGTTGTTAGGATTATGAATAATTACTCAGAGTGTCCTGTGCCTAATATAACTTGTTTTTGATAAACAAAGCCTTAATTGTCTGAATGCTACAGAGACTGCGGGCGATATTCATTAATCTTATGTTACAAGTCTCGGGTGTTTGCCAGCGTTAATTGAACATGCCTGGAGCTTCTGCCCTTTAATGTGGGCACCAGAGGCACCTTCTGGATGAGAAAAAAAAGTGAGCGCGAGAAGAAAGGGTCCCGATCACTCGGCCGAACATGTGGCGATAAGCGATTCTCGCACACCGAGCGTGTCCGAGGCTTCCCCATCAGAGGCCCGCGCACGCGAGCGCGCACGCGTCCCTCCCGATCGAGCACGCTGGCTCCCTTCGCTCAAACGTGCGGAGAGGCACGGCCGCCGTTTGTGCAACGCCAAGGGGGGGCGGGGGAATTTACGACTGCGGTCGTCGAGAGCGGCCATCGTGCGTCGGGGCGCGCGACGGCGTCTTCGTGCGAGTTGCCGCCAGGGGCCGGTGCGACCGTGGCACGCGGCACAGGCGGGCGGCGCAGGGACGCGTGGCACCCTTCGCTCGGACCGCCGCCGCCTCCGCCGCACCGGCAAACCAACGCACGTCGATCATGGCAGCCGCCGCTGCGCAGACAACTGCTGCAAAGCGTCTCGGCAAGCAATGGGTGTTCTTGAAAATATTGACGCCGTTATTTTGCTGCGCGACTTTTGATCACCTCGCAAAACGACCGCTTCATATTTATTTATGACGCTTAAAGACAATGATTAAATGTGACGCGAAATCTTCAGGATATAGCATTTGTTTTTGCGTTCACCGTCTCATGGTCGTAATTAATCATTCAAAATACAATTTCCAAAAACAGGCAATTATTTTTCAGTTCTACAGAAACATGTACATGATTTGATAATTGCAAGCATTTCATACAAAGAAAATTACCGTTTTTTCTTCTCTCATGAGCAACTGTACTTTGCAACAAATGCCTCCTATGTAACCACTTTGTCCTGCTGTTATTTCATAATCCACCGGCCGTGCAGCAGACAGGCTGCCTGCAACAATTACACTTAAAATTACACTTTAAATTACTCTTAAAAAGACAAAAATCACGGCGAGGATGGTAGCCACGAACTGTGCAATAACGGCAGAGTGCATAGATAACGGATTCCCTGGCGTGGTGTGAACAAAAAAATAATAACAGAAAATAATAAAATAAAACTAAAGGGAAAGGGAAGAAGATGCCCAAACGGACGTTTAAATTACGGGATACACGAGCCGTTCCCTGGCAGATTGTGTATTATCATAATTACACGTCGCACACGTCTCAGCCGACCTGACAGTTTTTTTTTTCTGCGCCCCGATCGCGTTCCTGCTCCACGGAGCAAACCCGGGGAGACAGCGGAGGCCGCCGGGCTCGCCGCCACCTCCCGCTTGCCGCGACGTTCGAGACGAAAAGAATAAGCGCGCAACATTCTATGGCGATAAAAACATGTGAATGTTTAATTACTATAACTTTACGGACGCGCATTTTCAGCCATTGATAGATCATTGATGGACTTTTTTTATCTATTTTGTATTAAACCGCAGGCAGGCATTTTGCTTGTTTTGGAAACGCTAATTTTCAAATTGCAAATCTCTGAATGCAAACGTACTTAATAGCTCGCCTTCATCGCTTCATGAAACAATGCTGCGCGAAACAGAAGCAGCTTCCGACCGGACGTGAGACGCAGGGAGGTCCAAACAGGGTCCCCACCCCCACCCCGCTCAAGCACTGATGTTGAAATCGTATTCGTTTTTACCTGCACATTTCCACCATCGTATTTGACCAATCTACAGATGTAATATAGAACGTGTGTGCGTGTATGGTTCCCCTCCACCCCATCGTCTTCCCGTATATTAAATTAGCCGTGCACGTTGAGGCAGTTAGGGCACCTCAACCAGTGATGCAAAGTGATGACGCTCAATTGAAGAAATAACGGCGCCTGATTTCTATGAACGACGTCACCCATTGCGGTGCCACGTGGCCTGGCGGTGGCTGCTGTGGCTGCTGCCGCTACTGCCGCTGCCGCCGCCAGAGTCATTGGCGCCCAGACGCCGTGCAGCAGCAGCAGCAGCAGCGCGGCGGTCGCGCTTACCAAGAGATGCACACACACACATAGACACATACACATACATACAGCAACAACCGCCATTCGCCACTAAGTGGCGGTGACGTCACCACGACGCTTGTGCCAGGATATGTGCACCTTGAGACCACATAAAGTGTCGAACGCCCGCTGGCAGGAGGTCACGGGCAGACCCAGGTGCCACGGGTTGACTGACTGAGATGACTGGCTGATGCACCACATGTGCCCCCTACTGGGCCAACTTGCTATGCTTTAGCCACCCGGCGCTCCGCTTGTTGTTGTGAGCGTTGCTCCTCCGCCCTCCGTTGTTGTTGGAGGGCGACTGCCTCCAACTGCCCAGTAGCGTCCTTCACGAGCCTCCTCCATTGAGGCCGATCTTGACACCGCTGGTACCAGTCATCGGCAAGTCTACTCAGCTCCACGTCCTCCTGTACCACATCACTCCATCTCTTCTCTAGCCCGTACCGCGCCCCTTTAGCCCCCTCTATCCGGCCGAACAAAAGCTGTTTAGGCATGAGGTGGCTGGGCATGCGGGCTACATGACCCAGCCAACGCAGCCTTGCCTGCCGGAGGAGCTCACCGATGGGACTTGATCTTTCAAGGATTTGTGAGCTCCTCACACAATCCAGCTTGTTTAAACCCAGGATGGATCGTAGGCAGGCCAGCCTTAATGTTTCTAACCGGCGAAGATGTTCCATTAGGGGGATCCACGTTTCGCAAGCGTAGAGAAGGGAGGGAATGACCGTGGCCGAAAAGACCTGAAGCTTCGTGCGGAGCGACAGAACAGGTAGCTTCCACACAGTGTTACACAACCGATGAAAAGATATTGCCGCTCGACTGATTCGGAGTGAGACCTCTGCTGCTAAACCGGAGCCGGTCATGAGCGCACTGCACAGGTATAGGAAACTCTCCACTCTTTCCACAACTGCCCCATCACCGATTGGGAGTTGTGGGGGTGGAGTGTCCGATGGTACAAAATACCCAGGAATGTGCTTTTAGTGGCACGCTCCAGTTTCAGCAGCAGGGTCTCCAACTCCTCCTCTGAATGAGCAGCAATTACCAAATCATCGGCATACATAACGTGGTTGACCAACAGGGAGCCATCCCTTGACCGCACCCAGGCATCGATCAGCCTCCCATTATATCTGTAGCAAATGGAAATTCATCCGGTACAGCTATTGAAGGCTTCACGAACTACGTGGTCAAATTAGATGTTAAATAATGTGGGAGCCAGAGGACATCCCTGTCGCACCCCAAGGTGAACAAGGATGGTTCCGACTCCCAGCCACGTAGTTTTACCCGGGCCCGCTTAATAATCGTGAGCAGAGGGTCAGGGACGAAGAACTACCCAGAGCCCAGGCCTACTGATGGTATCATAGGCCTTGACCAGGTCAATAAAGCAGATATGTAGGTCTTGTTGGAATTCCCTACACTTCTGCTGTAGCAGACGCACAGAAAATATGAAATATGTGCATTGGGGCTCCGCAAGCCTCTCCTCAGCATGCCCTTCTTAAAGAGGGGGACCAAAAGGGCATCCTTCCAATCCTGCGGAACCCATCCAGTGGTCCAGACTGTTGTTATGATCTCATGTAGGGTAGTCTGTGCACAAACGCCACCCTCCCTCAGCATTTCGCTTAGGAGATCATCTCTGCCCGGTGCCTTTCCTGGTCTCAGACTCTGGATCGCCTTCAGTACTTCCTCAACAGATGGCACCTCAGCCAGCCAATCACAGGGGGTGACTTCTTCTTCTAATATTTGAGGCACCGCAGCCTCGGTCGGGTCATCCCCACTTTGTCCCACATTGTTTTCCAAGCTGAGGAATTTCACCTCCCCCAGGACCTCACAGAAATGCTCAGAAAATCTGAAAACCTGTTCCTGAGGGTCAGAGATTGGATCATCGTTCTTTCCCCTAATGATGGTAATATGTGTGGCGCTGCAGGTTACTTTTTTGATGGCATTAAAGAGCGATTTGTGATCGCGGGCCATTGAGGCAGACTCCATCTCCTCAGCAAGCAACGACCATCACCCATCCTTGCAGCGCCTCATGGCTCTCCGAACCTCCGAGCGAAGGCTGCGGTAAGCCTCCTCATTCTCTGACGTGGGATGCTGTAGCCGATGAGAGTGGGCCTGTCGCTTTTTCTCAGCCAGCTTGAACACCTCCTCTGTCAGCCAGGATCTCTGGGGAGGTCTGGACGTGTACCCAAAGCAGCCATTGCAGCTGCATGAGCCACAGTCCTAATCCTCGCCCATTTCCCCTCGACATAAGGAGGAGTGGGGGACGATGCCAACCCCAGCCTCAAGCGATGAAGAAATTATCGCTTGCAACTTTCATCTGCTAGCTGAGACCATGCCACTAAGGGTTTGAATTGGGTCCTGAGTGTACACCTACCACCGGAGTGGAAGAATGGCAGGCGCATCTTACAGATGGCAAGTCGATGGTCAGTGGGCAGATCAGTTCCACGGTAGGTCCCGGTGTCAAGGACATGGGCCCGCATCCGCTATTCCGTCACTATGTAGTCCGGCAGATGTTCTTGCTTGGACCCGACATACACACACACACATACACAAAGACACACACACATACACATACACACACGCACATACACACTTACACACACACACAAAGACATAAACACACATACACACACATATGAAGGCTGGAACGGTACATGAGGGGGTGGGTGGCCAGCACCACACACACATTCACAAAGACATACACGCACACATACACACACATACACACACACAAAGACGTACACGCACACGCGTTTACCTAAACACCGGTAATTGTCTGTGTTCGCTAAACTTGCGAGCAACTCCTCCAGCCGGGAAGTGTAATTGCAAACATTTGTAACAAATGTGCACGGCTTATAAGTTTAAAAGGGTTTAATGAAAATAATTAAACTGTATTATCTGAAACGGTAATAAAACACTCAAAGCTGAACGGCCATTTAAAATTACACCTTGAACGCTGGCTTAACACACGGCAATAGCTTGGAAATAATACGCTCCTTGTTAAGCACGATTTATTCCTATTCATCTGGTAATTTTAATCCATAAGACTAACTCCCATGCTCGACTGGTAAATATTTTGTACACGATTCCGCTTAGTACGTGTTTTATTTTAATGGAAATGATGACATTGGCGTTTTTTGTGTAGAAAGAGAAAAATAGTTCAAAAAGTAATCGTGGTATTTTTAAACACAGCGCACGTTAAACGGAAGTGCTAAAATGCTCGCCACCTCATGCAACATTTACTTAAATGCTAGTTCTGCTGAGAAGGAAATATTGCTTTCTGGGGTAAAAAATGACATTTCACTTGCCAACATTCCTATCAATTCTAATTAGTTTCAGAGGAATAAAGGGTAAAAAAAACAAGTTTTAAATTAAGGACATTTTCCTTCTTTACGAGAGACTTGCCCGTTAATTCCAGTACAGGCTTTCCCTGGTGGCCCAAAATTAGCCATGATAAATTACAATCTGCAGCAATTACGCCGCCGTCTAGAGAGGGTCATTGTTTACACCTTTCCTCTCCATTTTGGTTGCTAAAAAACAAGGGGGACTCACAGTAACGCGCCTGCAAATTGTCGTTATTTGTTTAAAGTCTCGGGGACGAGGGCTTCAACTCCTGGAAGTGACGGCAATGGCCGTTTACACGGCAATTGATCAAGGTGCGCCTGAGCATCCGGAACCAACCGATCGCCCATTAGCGTGTTTATTTGTTGATCTGTTTTTCTTGCGCGCTCGTAACGCCTTCCTACGACACCGCGGTAAAGGGTATGATGCCTCCTGTAGCACAGCAGAACGTTGTAATCCAAAGCAACCCTACAAGGGGTTTTACGTAATTGCAAAAGTACAACAAAAACGTAAATGACGTAGTGACGTCGTAGTCAAATCGAGGTATCTCCAGGCTCAGTCACTGGGGGTGTTAACTTGCATGAGCGGCCCTCCTGAGCCGGTGCTACAAACTTCGCAATGCTACGGTGAGGAGGGGTGGAGTCGACTTCTCGCCTGCTGCATGTCAACTATTACCTTGCAACAGTTTGGCCACCAAATTAATGTGCGCATATTGCCATGCCTTGTACAGCTAACCTCAGCACTGCTCTCAGAGTCTTCACCATCCTCCGTGTGACACACATAGAGCACGCGGAGACAATCCGTTGCACCGTTGCTGGCCAGGTTGCTGCCACCACGGCGGTGCTGGAGCCCGCGTCGTATTTTGTGGGGTAGGCGAGGATCCGAGTGACTCGTGGGGGAGGGGGCGCTGGGGCTGGGGTGCCGTGTGACCTGCAGGAAGGGGGGGGGGCTGGCAGGGAACCCACCGTGGGCACTTGTCCCTGAAACGGCATGGGCTGCGGAAGCATCGACGAGCCCCCCCCCCACCCCCCTTGCACTACCAATCATCTCTCAAGTGCGGCCTCCCTAATCACTGGCGGATACGGGGATTCTGGGGGTGAAGGGGGGGGCTTTGTCCGGTGATAAATCACGTGGCACCAGTAATAATCATAGAGTGATTGCGCAATCAGCCAATGTTATTGCGCAATCACAATAGTGGTGCTACGGATGGCGACCATGGGAGCGCTGGCGGTCGTTTTGTGGTGGTGGTGGTGGTGGTGGCGATGAAGATAGTTGTGGTGGTCGTGATAGTGATTCGCAAAACCGAAGTCCAATTGTAAAATACCATGGAAGAATTGTGCAGGCAATGAAGAGGTGGCCTCGACCTCAAGCGATGCAATACTGGGGGTGGGGCCTGTCGCGCAGTGGTGAGCACACTGCGCTATGCCCCGCAGACTCGAGTGAGAGTCTCGGCTGTAGCCAGCACCAGTGGCAATTGCTACCTGAAGTGGGGCTGGCTTCTCCGAGCCCCCGTCACCAACCCGCACTGACCAACATGGTGAAGTATGGTCAAACAACCCCGATGACTGACACGGTATTGCGAGGCCATCGTGGATTGTAACGGCACTGGGCTGTGAGGGATGGTGATGGCGTGGAGTTGCCTTCCATCCTGCAGTGGATAAACAATGGCTGATGACGACCAGAGAACATTTGTGTTGACAAGTGCCGTGCGTCACACTGAGCCCCAACAGCAGAGCCAAAACAAGGCTTCAAAGGTGAGATTGTTAAAGGGACCCCATCTCCCTGGTCGGCAATGAGTCATAATTTTTATACAAAAAAATAGAATATCAATGTAAATCAATTAGTTTTGCAAAAGAAAACATTGAAACAACGTGTATGCAATAGCAGTGTTGAGAGGTTATAAAGGTTAGCAAATTCACTGAGCAAGTTTTCACGTGGTTAGCGGTCACATTTAACTAAAAATAACACCAACTCGCAAAGTCCTGCTCTTCAAATTAGCACAGTGTGATCTTTTACGTGACCGAGCAAGGGCACGGGACATGCCCTCTGAAGGACGGCACGTTAACTTGATAACATTCCCCAAAAACACATTATCGGCTGATAAGGCCTCCAGCCAGCAGACCTTGGGCCTTGGGGGGTGAGCATACTTGGGCTTGAGAACCGTCTAGGCCACGCCGCCACAATCGCTGTCGCGAGCCCGAGATCGCCCGTGGCATCGCTGCGCGGCCACCTGGGGCGCTCACCAAGACATGTCGCAGAGTCCCGGCGCTGCCACCCCACAATGCACGTGCGTGCGTGAGTGCGCGTCTGTGCGTGAGCAACCCGCTCACGGCTACCACCAGTGACGATTATATCTGAACCAGTCATGGGCCTCCTCCCCCAGGTCGACTCAGCCTCAAATGAGTACCTGGTGCGGTGTGTAAACATCGCCACTGGGGAAACAAAGGCGGCCGGGCGTGGTGCTAGTCACCCACAGTCTGTTAAGGCTATACGGGGGATCTTTGTCTTTTTTTGCGTGGAAGCAACCCCGCTCGTAGAGCCTGCAGGAGATGAGCGGCAGTGGCGATGTGCGAATGAGGGAGCGGAGGGGCGACGCCCTGGCAGGAGGAGACGCCGCCGCCGCTGCCGCTCTGGGGTGACGGTTCGACCCGGCTCGACCCCACTCGCAGGCCCCCACGGCTGCTGTCGATGCCACATTTAGCCTCCCGCTGATTTCAACCCCCATCCGTCACTCACTGCCCCATTAAGCAGCTTAATAACTGCCCAGCCATTAGTCTGCCTGCTAATTGAGTCTTTTTTTCGCGTTAACCAACAATCCCACATCAATCTTATCAGCAATTAAGCGCATCAGATTTTTTTCTTCTTTTTTTCACTTTGAAGTCTTTTGCTTCAAATGCTGCATTTTTTTGCGTACAGTACGCTTTATGTCCTCTCCGAATAGATTATGTAAATAAATAAATTATGACAAATCGCTCGATAATGAACCGAGCCTAACCGAACGGTTCCTTGCAACTGTAATGTGATCCCACTTACAATCAGTCATGCCCCCTCTCTGCGGCCGTGGAAGGTCTGATCGGCGAGCCTTCTCGAAGAGGTTCAACGCAAAAATCACGGCACCCTCCAACACGCTTTAGCGGAGTTGTTAAAAACAGTTTGCGCTCATAACAAATGCAATTTGTGTCTCGAGGCGGCATTTTGCAGTTCATCTGTGGAATTTCCTTTCAGAAGGCCATGCATTGCTCGTTGCTCTTTGTTCATGAAAATTAAATTAATTGACATGTTTGGCCAACGCGCCCGGGCAACTTATAAACATCACCATTAACGTCAACATTTTAAATATGGTACGGAGATACAGCCATCAATTTTGAGACTTCCGCTATCATTTCCATTCTCCAAGCAGAAAAACACAGGCCTGTTGTGCGTGACATCATTCATACTTAATGTATACGAACATCATTCTCTTCGGAACCATTTTGCCTTTTGGACAACTTCCAAACGAAGAAAAACCATCCCAAATAGCAGGTCGATTAAAAACAAGTATATTATGCCATTTTCTTTATTTATGGGGATTGTCTCGAGTGGGGGGGGGAGTTTTTCGCTACCGAATGGTTTCATCCTTTGGGCCTCCCCTTTTGCATACAAATAGGCATCACAACAATAGTAATACACAGCCTCCTGCTTATGCACTGCTGGATGAAGGTCCCTGTGAGCCATATTGGATTGTTTGACCATACTTCACCATTTTGGTCAGTGTATGTTGGTAAAGGGGTGGGAGGAGGTGAGGCCAGGACCGGTGCAGACGTCGCGTGCCACCGATGTTGACCCTAACTGGAGATCGAACTCGGGCCGGTGGCATCGTGGGGTAGTATTCTACCCCCTGCGCCGCCACTCCACCCACTCCTCGCTGCCATCGCACGACCACCGTTTGCCAAATGGGTCTACCGCTAGAATTTAGACGTAGCACGCCACTCCTCGTGTAAACTCACGCAGAGGACCACTTTCAAAGAGATGCAGACTGTGTGCCCAGTTTTGCCGTCCTGACATTTTAACGTTCGTCCATTGCTGATTGGACGTAGAGCTGTGGACTGTGGCTTCTGCACAAAATAAATGTGGGCACGTTCTGCTACGTCCGTCCGTCCGTATGCTGGCGCGGACTTGGATATATTCATCTAACCTACAAGGATTACTGCTAAGCGTCACGTTATATTCCTATGGCAACGTAGGCACTATATTCTAACTTGAAAGCACAGCAAAGCTAACTCATTGCCCGCATGCGTGGACACTGTGTTGAAATTTTGCTGGATGTTTCGTGCTATAAAATGTTCCTGTTGTTGCTGTGCTCACGTTCACCACGGATCTCCCCTGTAAAATATCTGGGCAGCTAGCTGAACAGCATCACCCGTGGAACAAATAAAAGCAAATTTCGATTTAAAGCTTTCGTGACTGCAGGGATTCATCTTCTTGGTTCTTTCGGTAAAGTCACGTAGAATGGAAATAATAAAATAACAAAAATAAAACATAATAAAATAATTCTCACGACGTTTCGGCCACAACGCAAGCAGCCGTCCTCAGCAACTTAAATGTTTTAACAAACGTATTTTGATGGATAAAAAACACGCCCTTTCGCACGGGCTGCGGCAGGAATCGTCGCATCGGACGAATACATTAATTGACATGCTTTGATTAGCTCCAAGCCACTCTCTGCCACGAACAGTCCGCGACACGCTGCGGATCGGCGCTGTGCGGCAACGTGCGCTTGCGGACGGGACGCCCAACACGTGTTTACGTGCGCCCGTGAGCACTTCCCTTTAAGGACAACATCAATAAGTGAGCGATTACATCTCCGTCACGCAGAATTAAGTGCTCTCAGAACCGTAGCTTTTGTCCAAATTCATAAAACGCAAAAAGCACTTTGTGCATTTCCATCACTGTTTTTTGTTCAAAGAGCGAAAATATAACGGAAACAAAGCAAGCCATAGAATGCGCTACATTGTATATTAATTTTTTTAGACAATGTGCCTCTTAATTATAAACCTGTGCAAAGGAACTTAATTGGATTTTAATATTAATAACCTTGTTGTCTAATGAACAGAAACATCTGCTAATTAAGCAGCACAGTGCCATTATGCGCTACCTTTGATCTCTGCCCTACGGTGCCAGCCACGCTCCAAGATACCTCCGCCCGCGTCCGAAAGTTAATTTCCAGTGACCTTGAGATGCTCGACAGAAGTTGCGGCGGCAAGGTGAACATTTTTCAGCCGCGGCATCAAACGTTTGTTGATCGATCCCTTTGTCAGTTTAATGTGATTAAGAATGAATAAAACATTTCCCTAAATACTGCCGCGTATTGCAGACTAATCTACAGTCTGCCGCTCGTCGAGGCGAGGGTCCTTGTTTTTGGTCAACGACCTATTCAGAGCGGGATTTTGACAAATCTTTTAATCACGTTGGCGAGATGGGCTTATCCATTACCGGCGTTCCTAGCCACCGAAGGAATAACCGTAACGTGTCAGCGTGCCATCAATTACCATCCGGCTGGCTCCGTCCGCGGCTCGTGCATATGCAGAATGCCAACGTGCCACGGACAATCCATCACAAGGCACGGGACCAGAAACAGACTCGCACGGCGGACTGTAAAAACTTTTATCCTCCTCCAACGGCCCGTAGGAGCAGAAACTGAAAGGGACGATGCATTCTTGTAAAGAGCCGCTCAGAAGGCGAGTTCATAAAAATCACGGCTGTTATGGTTATATTGTAGCAGTCCGCTGAGCCACACGCGCAATCAGCTCCACGTTCCCGTTTTATTGTCAGGCTACCACAGTGCTTGTGCCTTGCCATCATATTTTTATTAAAATGTCTCCTGCCAGCTTATCTCAGATGGTTGACTGAAGGAAGGAAGGCAAAGGCGTGAACTTCGTGTCTTTAAAAAAGCCACTGTCTATTCGTTTTCAAGGATATTTCAAAAGGGGAGATGTTTCAACATAACTCAAAGAAAAGTTCCACCATTCGCTTATCATAATGTTTGAGGCTAATGACATACAACCTTTAGGATCGTAGGGCTTCATTTCATTCTTTTCCCCCAGAGGACACCGGGACCTTGATGCAGCTCAGGTCAGCAGAGACATATCTGCAAGAAAATATGAAATGGAGGAATTTTTTTTGCAATGGCAAAATCAAAAAATTGCAATATCAACGAATGCGAATACTTGAAGAATGAATAGAATACGCATGGAGGGTATTTCATTTTACATGCCTGCCACAGAAGACTTGGAAAGGCAAAAACTCTACGTAGCATTAACACTTAACGCTTTATTTAAGACAAATATAGCCACACGAGCTCAGATCTCGGGGTGGTGGAGTGGTTGGTCGACTGAGCAATGAACTCGACGACCCCAACCATGGCCAACACATCAGTGGCGGCGGATACACCAACCAGCCCCGGGTCCCCCCATCACCCCGTCACCCACTAACTCGCAATGGTGAGCCTGGTGAAGTATGGTCAAACGAGCCTCACGGCCAAAAGCACATTGGTGGGAGGGAGGCTTCATCCAGCAGTGGATTGACGTGTAAAATAGTGCGCCTTTTGGCGTCATCTGGTCCAACCCATATGAGACTAGGCTCTAAGGAAAGCTGTCTCGGGTGTGGATCAATCAACTTTAAGGACAGTGCACATTATCAGAGTAATGTTCTTTTGTTTGTATTATGACTGCAGGTATTGCGGTCTATGCAAACATGACTCCTTGTAAAAAAGGGGTCAGTTTTGTTGCCAGATAGAAGGGTAAAGAACCAATTATCGTTTAAAATAGTGTTACAATTATCAAATGCAGCTCATGTACATGAATAAAAACTGATACACTAATCAAAAAAGCAATCTCTAAAAGAGAAAGTGCTCTATTGAGCGTGTTATGTTAACCTGTGAGTATTAGTGATCTTACTCTCTTATATGCTGCAACGCAGAATTAAATTAATCCAATCATCACCACCACGACGGTCATTTATAAATTACCCTCAGAGAAAAAAATGTATACCCCCACTCCACACCAGCAAAGCAAGTGCTTCACTAATGACGAATGCAGAATTTAGTATAAGTGATAATTAAATATATATATATATATATAAAAACCATGTCATGCCACATAATAGCCTACCCATGTGCACAACGACAAGAAATCTGAAAATGATCAAGCGGTGACCTCACCAGTGCTCTCACAGCACAAGTTGCACGCGAGCGCTGCGTTTCCAGCGCCGCCGCTCAAGAGCGAGCCAGCCCCGGTGCCGCTGCTCACGGGCTCGACGGCTTGGCCCTCTGCACTCCCACAGCAGCCATGTCAGGCCAACACAACGGCGAGTGGGCATCTCAGACGGGGACAGCGGCTCGCTTTGAGAAAGATTCTACACACCAGGTTGCCCGGGCCGTCCTTGGAACTGTCGCGACACACGGGATCGCTGGGTCAGGTCAAGTTCAAGGCCCTGTCCGTGTCACAAACAGACGGCTGCCGAGGAGGCCAGGTGGGTCAGGGGTCAAAGGGCTCGCATCAAATGGGTCAGAGCGCTGAGGCAGTGGTAATGTTTAATCAGAGTGATTTGCTGCTTAAATGAGCATTGAGGCGGTGCTAAGTTCCTGCTCACAATCTCTGAATCAGTGGTTGGAATTCAGCATTCCAATGGCAAGGGGGGTCTATCCAAAGGAGATGTATATTTAGAATCTACTGTATGTTCCTGAATATTTCTACCCTAAGGGGAATAATTCACGTTCTTACCAGCTAATATGTATTTCTGGCTGTGTTTAGGGTTATATTGCCACTAAAAAAATAAGATGCAAATATTCAGAAGGGTAACCAATAATGTTAATCTCGGCAGAAGGGTGCCTTGAAGAGTGCAGCACCTGTAGTGTACATAAGAAGCCAATTGAAGGGGGTCTCAAAAGTAGTTCTGTGAAATCTACTTCAAAGGGTACTGATCTAACACGGTGTGATTCACTGCTCTTAGAAAACACACTTCATCGCATTACATGATGCCAACAGCACAACTGGAATAAAATAAAAGTTATTGATAAAAAAAACGATTCAAAGTAACATTTGAAATTATACACAAAATAAATAATAGCTTTCAACTTAGTATAGACTGACCCGTTGGTTCCAAATCTGTGGTCTACTGACCACTCTTGGTCTGCAAAGCCGTGGAAAGTAGTCCTCATCACTGTTGCAGGTGCGATGCATTTCACTAAACTCCGTGTATTTTGCTGTGCCGTGGTCTGCATGCAAACATCTACTTTGAGGGCCCATATTGACCTAAGAACCGAGAAAAGTTGGTAACCATTTGGTCAATCCTACCCGAGCTTGTGATAACACTTATGAACAAAGATATTGTGAACCCCACTCCCTGACTGTGGAAGGGAGGGAGGGAGGGAGGGGGGAGTGATGCGGAGGGGGGGAGCAGCTGAGCCAAAAGAGCCTCAGGGCTCGCGGGGTGTTGGGACGGCAACCCACGACGTGACGCGGACCCAGAGCTCGAGCTGAACAGGCCTGGCTTAATTCTAGATTTGAAGCTTTCGTGACTGCAAGGAATCATCTTCTTAGGTTTTTTTTCGGTATAGTCACGTAGAAAGTAAAATAAAATAAAAACAAAAATCACGACGTTTCGGAGGCAACACAAGTCTCCGTCATAGGTCGTGGAAATGTGCTATGGACGACAAAAAAATACAAAGATCCGAACGGATTAATCTCTAACCCTCTTTGCAAGTTACGTAGACTCGCATTTTGACTGACCCTCATAAATTCAATGCACCTGGCTGCCAGCACGGCGGTCATACCAAGCTTTCTGAAATCAGCCTGGGCGAATTTAAAGAGACTCGAGCGTGACAACGGCCCACCGGATATAGCGTGGGCTCGAAATCCTAAATAAATAAATATTCCAATTAAAGCAAAAGCATGCACAGCTGGTTGAGTTCCAGAGGTGGTGTGCCGCCCTCGGACCCCGCTAACGCGTGGCATTTTTAACGAGACACAATAGCCATCTGCTTGGCAAAGTCTCAGACCACGTGGCACCGTTCTAAAGGTTGGAGCCATCGGCGCCCAAACAAACAACAAGGAGCGCCGTGCCACCTCTACAAATGGCGCATTCGCAGACACTCGTTCAGGTTCACTACTTCAAAGAGAAGAGAAGAAGCGAGCACGCATCATCATCATTTCCGTCATGCTAAGCCAAGTTTTGCCTGATACAGGTTTAGTGAGCGTAGGGTTTTTTGAGCTCTGGAGCACGATTGGGACAATCTACTCATTTAGCATCAGAGTAGGAGCCAAATAAAAACACAACCCTTGAGAGTGAAGGAAAGCTGCGCTTCCACCACGTGTGCTTATATCCGCATTCTCCTCGGAAATTCGCGTGTGGAAATTATACCCAAGAAGAGACAAATGAAAGTAAAAAACACGGATTGTGCCCTGCTTGCTGTAGACCATGAGAGGGGCACTTGATTGAGTCAAACCGGACGCAGTCATCCGAGCTTCACGAACCAAGGCCACAATAAAACAGGGAGAAATTATCAAAACCGGTATTACACGAACCAAGTAAGAGAATGCACATCGGAAGAGGAGTCGGGCAAGGAGATACGCTCTCTCCAAGGCCGACAGAGAGACATGCGAAGATGTTTTCCAAAGAAATTTGATTGGAAATATAAAGGAACAAACATAAATGGTGAAAGTAGTCATCATCACAAATGTGCTCATGGCAAAGTTGCCGTAACCACCGATGATAATGACAACAACAACTTTGAAGAAACTAAAAGAAGTCAGCGATGTTGGGCTGTTTATATCGTGTCTTAAGAATTACTGCGACCTCCAGTTTTTTTTTTTTATAAAAAGTCGTCCGTGGCCAGGGAGATGTAATCTGTCTTCTCTCCTCGCCAACCAAGAGCCTTACATTGTTGTGTCTATGCTAAGGTTGTGCTTTGTAAGCTGCGCCGTGCCAAAAGGTGTCTCAAGTCGTTCCGGCGTCTGTGTCGTAGGCGAGTCGCAGGCTGTTGAGATTTCCCAGAAAGCGCTACGCGATGGGGCGCAATTGCTCGTGGAAATGCGCACCACCCATTAAACGCAGCTGCAAAATGAGCCACTGCAAGGAGGCATTTTATTCTAAACATCCCCGGCACGTCTCCTGCAAGAAAATTGCCAATGTCTCCCATCCAATGCAAACATCGCTCAAATTGACCAGTGATGTGCTTTTCGCGGGATTGCCAAGGGCACGTGTCAGAGCGAAATTTGCTTTATTTTTTTTCTTACGGCTCTAACGAGAGAAAACTGGCTCAAGAAACTTTCTCAAGTCAGCGGTGCTCACGGTTCACCGTGCTCTCTAATAAAGTGCCGTGTGTGGCTGGGCTCACTCGCTCCACCTTTAAAACAGAAGCCCTTTCAGCCATCTGTTACGGGAAAACCAACACGCTCTACTTGAAAGCCCTTTACAACAGGCTTCTATATTTCACCGCAAAAAACCTGCAATAATGCTTTACATTTTCATCTCGCCATATGCTCCCTTCCTGTAAATAAGGAGGGCCAGCTTCTGCACACGTTCATTTCTATTAACCTGTTGTTCTTCTATCCGCTGCCACAGTTTGGGATTAATTAGCCTTGGTGGTGAAGAGTGGTGGGAAGGGTTCAGGGTGGACCCCAGGGGAGCTGTGCCCTTTGTCTACGCGCACATTCGAGTTGCAGTCGCAGCAGATGCACTGTTTCTTCTCAATACAGATTTTTTTTCATCTCCTTTGTCTGCGGCCTCAGACGTAGACACTTACAACGATCACCGCCGCCGCCGCCGCCACGATCGTCGCCGGCCAATCTCAATCCACGGCTGGATGGAGATTGTCCAACGCCGACCATGCTCCCTGCCGCTTCACGACGGCCGCGGGTGAGAATCTGCGCCGCGTGTCCTTGCGGGGCGAGCTGACCCTGCATCTCCCTGCTCACCCCCCCCCCTCCACCGTGATACAAAGAGGGAGCGTCGCGGGCAGGTCACCCACAATGTGTTCGCAAAACGAGAAAAACACCCGACTGCAGGCAGCACAATGGACAAATTAACATGAAGCATTCAGGCAAATTCATTGGCAGTGGTGAATAGCAATGTCAACATCTGATTTTTGTCAATCCACTGCTCTGTGAAGGCCTCGCCACGACCTGTCAAGGGGTTTGTTTGACCATACTTGATCACCCTGGTCACTGCGGTTTGGTGACAACGGAGCGGGGCCCGGGGTTGGTCGAGGTTTTCTATTCGCCACTGATATTAGCCGTGGCCAGGAGTTGAGCTTTGGGTCTCCGAGTTCGTAGCTTGGTGCACAAACCACTGCACGCCTCCCTCCCTCCCTCCCTACCGCCGTGTGCGTCGTGTGCATGCAAACACAAACGCCACCATTATGAACATTTATCTGCAATAAAATTAAATGTCACTTTGTGCACCCGTGATAGCCTAGGTTATAAGAGTTACAGATATATAAATGTCCTTGCTTACGTTGATATTTTACAAAGCCTCGTGCATTGTGCTATGGATAGCCGGGCACCCCACTGCGTGCCATTGCGTTCCGTAGCCGAACGCAGCAACAGAGTCGGTCCTGACTGTTGCTGTTTGATGGTTTCAATGCGGGGTGTCACTTCACAAGCCGTCACATCGGCAGCTGTTTGTCTACATCCGGCAGCCGATCACCTGCACCACACTCTGCACAGACGAGTCTTAAAAGTAACCACTCCATCAACAATGACCAAGCAGTGTGAACACACGCGACGCGCGTGACACCTCAAACAGGGACTTTCTTTTTTAGATCTTTGTAGCTCGGGCAGAGTCCCTGATTTCCAGCTAAGAGATGGCCAACTTCAATCCCAGCCACTCCACACTTACCAACCCCCCCCCCCCCCCACCACTATGACCACACCACCCACCCGTCCCCCCAGCCCAGCGCCCTTCACCGGTCCCCTGCAACTCTGCCCTGCGTTTGAGCGACGACGCCCCATTAGCGAAGGTCATACTGACATCACATCCAAGCAGCAGAGGGCCAGATTACTCTGCCAGGGTTGTGATGACGCTCCCCCGGGGTGCGCGTCTGGCACTTGCCAAGACAGAGCGGGACCCGGAAGGGACATGCCGACCTGCTCCCGACGCCCTTGGGCCAACAATCGCCCCCGCGCCCTGAACATTTCCACTCCTCAGAACGCGAACCGTCTCCATCCTGCGCCCTCACTCCGGAGGCCACCGAGGCCCCCAGAGGAGGCCGCTGCCACCTGCGGCGAGGAGCACGAAGAGGAAGAGGAGGCCACGGTGCCCCGGCCCGGGCATCGCCGCGTAATTGTGGTTGGATGAAGGCGACGGGACGGCGGGACGCAGCTCACGCCGCGGCCGCCTTGAACGCGATGGAGCTTCGCGGACCGCCGCAGGAAGGGGGCCTTTTCTCGGTCCCGATTGGCCCCCCTGTTGCCGCTTGTGTGACAACTCGGCGAGCACAGATTGTTTCTCGTCCGCGACGCACAAGTCAACTGCGTGTGGACCTTTGCCCGAGTCTATTCCGCCAAGCTCTACCGCGTTCGTTCCAAAGACACACCCGGTGGAGTATTGGGATCGTTCCGTTGGTGGATGCACAGGTGGCCTGCGTTACGTGCCTTTGCGATGACACATCACTACCGCACTGAAAAATAAGCTTCATCCAGGGGAAGCTGTACGGCTGATACCGGCAAAATAAGCCAGTTCCCAACTCAAAAATAGACTTTCATTTACATCGCAGCCCCGCCGAGCGAACCTCCGGGCGCTTCTGGGCCCTGCGCCAGGCCGGTGAGCTGAGCCCCCCTCTCCCCGAGCCGTGCTCGACCTTTAGCACCGTCGGCTCAGAGACGGCGGCCACCGCCGCCTGTTGACTAATGGGGCTCTGCCAGGAGGGCCTTGTTAAGGAGTCAGCCATAGGCAAGCATGTGAAAATAACCTTTGGGAGGGGGGTAGAATATATATCTCTTTTATTTAATCAATGTCGATAACGGATTGCGTCTGGCTTGTTTTTTTTCTGTGCGGACTGCGCGTGAAGGCCACAGAGTGGGTGAACAAAGTCTGGGCCGAGTGCTCTCAGCCCGAGCCACGCGCCTCCAATGGCGTTGGCCTCCTCTACACTTGAGCTCCGCGTGGCCCGCACAAGGGGAGCGATTGACACCCAGAGGCCACGGGCCTGCTGTGGAGCCGGGCCTTGCTTGCGGGATGCTGTTCGAGTGACAACTCGTCTAGGCCCGCCCTTGCGGAAGGGACGAATGATTGCCGGGAATCATTCAAACCTGCCCTCGCCTTGTCACGAGCAAACAAGAACTTTCACGGACGCTTATAATAGACGCCCACATGCCTATCTGTGATTGTCGTGATCATCGCAAGCACAACGTATGTGGAAGGGGAAGACGCAATTTAAAAGTATATCCTCAAAAAACAGTCATTGGTGACACTGAGAAACCTGTTGTTCTTCAAGATGATCGTATCGGCTATTTACCCTGAGTCCAGAAGATGACGGATGGCGAGGCATCGTACTAGAAAACCATTGATGTCCATTGATTATTTATTCTATCGTTTATCAACTTTGCAAAGAGGCATTACATTTATTCTGAGCAGCTCAGCGGATAGTTAATCGGCAGAGCGCCATCTCGGACAGGGCTTGAATCATTCGGGGGTTGAGGGGGGTTGAAATGTAGGTAATTATCCATTAAAGTTGTACTCACTGAGACGTTTTCTGTTCGCAATGTAGCACTTGGGACAAACCCTCCAAGGACAGCGCGCTTGTTTGATAGTGTTTCTGAGGACCATCGGAACACGAAGCTGATGAGATAAAGATGTTGGACAGTTGAACCTTGGAGTCAGATGGAAGAACACGAGTCAAAGGCTTCTCAGCTACCTTGATGAAGTCTGACACTTTTTACGATTATTGTTTTTTAAATCTTAATCTCACGTATTTCAAGTCCATCTCTGCAATGCAATGTAACACTATGCTTTGAACATCAACAGTTCAGCAACAAAGCAGAATAATCTCATTATCATTGACGGAGTCGTGGTCTGCCACAAGCTCTAAATAGCACCTATTATGAGCATTATTTAACTACTGTAAGCTGGTGATGTGTTGAAACCGCGGTGAATGTGAACACGGAACAAGATTCCTTGGTTTGGAGGTTATGCCCCAGAGAGGGTCACAGATGTGGATGAAAGCACTACTGGCATCGCCTGAATTTCAATTGCCTGCAGTCGATATCGATCATTCGAAATATCCCAATTGATCAACTTTTATTTAAATTGGCATTGACATGATGCCTCCTTTTCACCAAACAGTTTATTTCATTATACGAAGGCTTTGGACATTCATATGTCCAGGCTTCAGACCTAAAAATGCTGAAGTGCATCTGAGGTTGTGATATTGGATGACAAACCGGCCAGGTATATCATGGACACGTGGTGCAACATTGGTAATACATAAAATATCCATTTGCCAATGCATTTACATTAACAGGACTTATTTACAGCACTCTGTCAATCCACTGATGAATGAAGTAATATGTTGGGTTGACCGTGCTGGCAATGTGAACTTTTGTATGCGAGGGAGGCATGCATTTATATCAACTGTAGCTGGGAATTGAGCGCAGGTGACCAGGTTCCTGGTGCAGTGTGCTAACTACTGTACCATTGCAATGGATTGAAATGGATGAGACGACTTAAATAGAGAAATAAGCAGGTGCTCGGGTTGTCAAGAGGACAGAAACACTACGCAGGATTAACCATGTAGGGCTCTTCATTAAAATGTTGAAAATAGGGAATGTTTTTAAACATTAAAAACACTCCATCTTCATGTCTCCAGAAGAACAATCCTAACGATGTCTTGACGCAAAAAGTGAAAGCTTCCCTGGGTAAATGTAGAATTATTGCGATCAGTACAAAACAGTTAAATATTACAGTTGATATATTATACTGTGTTCTACCAATTGAAGAATCAAAACACGCAGACAGGAAATGTACTTGTTGGGAAATGTTTAACTTTTGTACCTTTCGCAAGATGCACCAACAGAGTACGTTACAGGAGACAGCGTAATACCGGTTTTTACCAAGTATTTATATACTGTTTATATATTTTAAATCATAAGATAAATGTTAAAAGGGGACTTAATTAGCTGTTCCAAGCAGATGTGGGCACATTAATTGATTTCTGAGGAAAGCGAAGAGGAATGACGACAGAGATGCGCGCAGGCCCCAGGCTGGGCCCAGCTTTGTTCTGATGCTTTTGTCAAAGAGCAATTTAGCATTTGGTATCGCGAGTGCCATTTTATAAACGAGCACCTAATCCCTTGCCGGGCACCCGGTCTAATTATTGGATTAACCATCAACTCACAAAGCTGGCTGGGCTCCGTCGCATCCCATTGCTGCCAATTCAGCCAATCGCTTCCCGAGGGGCTTACGAACAACTCTGCAAAAACATGTTGTGTGTGCCACTCGCGAAACTCTCAGGCGCACAGTGGTGCCACTGATGCCAAGATCGCGAAGCGACTGCGTAGCCACTTATTGTGAATGCTGTGTTGCGTGTGGGGTTTTTTCACTCTGCCATCAATAATTCCGAATTGTACTTTACGGACATTCATACGCTCACGTCATGCTTGCAGAAAAGTTTTTACTCACAGCAAAAACAATACACATGAATAAACTAATGTTATAAATAAATTAAAGCAAAACAATCACATTCATAAAAAATAATAAGTGGGCACCTTTGTCACAAATAATTTATGTTTAAATGGTAACAGTTAATAGCAACAACGGATGAAGTGGCTAAATGAGATATGGTTCTCTACCTGCGCTCCCCGAGGAATTCGGAGCCCAGGTGCCACTCACAAGCACCTGGGCTCAGGCCAGGGGCTCACCGGGGTCGGGGGTCAGCGCCACGTCAGCCAGGCCCCCAGGGGGGCATGCATGAGGCCAGTGACGGGGTCCAAAGCCGATTGCGACGCACGCCTCACCGTCAACGTTCGGCTGCCTGGCTCAAGCCCCGCGGGCCGCTGAGTGAGCCGGGCGCCTCCAGGGCCCGCGCAGAACCCGTGGGCCCCGCTGCCTCGCCAAATCCTGCAGCCAGCCGCCTTGCGTAGCTTTAACAGAGACGTGCCACTCTGGACGCTCGGTTTATTTCAATCCGGCAAATGCAACTTGACGCACTGTGATGACGGACAAATTAATTTGAGGCAAATATTCAGTGGACAAGTTTAAGTTGTGGCAGAGACACGCGTTTCAGTTGGCCAAAGGCTGGCGGGGAAAACAATAAAAATGTGTGTGTTGAGGCAAACGCGGGGCCGCAACTGCGCGAGCGAATTTCATGGCCGCCGTGAGCCTCGCCAATTGCTAACTCTGCCGAGCTTGAACAGGCAGTGACATCTAGTGAATAATCATGCGCGCTGTGTCACCACGGCACATCACGAGCAGCAGCCGCAGCAGTCGCAGCAGCGGCCAGACCCGCTAGGCCCTCTCTGGCCGCTCTCTGGCCGCTCTCTCTCTCTCTCGGCTGACCATGGCAGAGTTCAGCCTGCTAACTGGGTGCAATCACAAACGGGAAACCTCAATGTGCGCTCTCGTGCGAGCCCGTGCGCTGCAGAGCCACAACAAAGGAATATTCCATAACAATTGATTTAAGCTCAAAGTGTGTGTGGTGGTGGGGGAGAGGGGGGAAATTGGAAGAAAAAATGTTGTCACAGATCATCTGAAGAGAGGCATACAAATGCAGTAAAACACCTGTCTGCATCAAACCACTCTGTTCCTTGTGACACTGATGTCCCAACAGATTTTGAAACAATTTTCTCGACGACCCGACACGGCGAGGCAAGGCAACGGGACGCTGCTTAAAGGGCATCTTTTGCATAGCGAGATGGGAATGTATCTGGCTTTATTTGAAGCGCGGCTGACACCGAGATACGCTGCCCAATGTGACGCGCGCGAGTTTATTAAAGCGCGAACTCGGCCGACAGTGACGAGCGGCGACTGCGTAGGGAAAACGTCGGCGGTGGCCGTGGCGTCCCCTCGCTCACACACACACACACATCCCCTCACACACACACACACACCCTCACACACACACACATCCCCTCACACACACATCCCCTCACACACACACACACCCTCACACACACACACATCCCCTCACACACACATCCCCTCACACACACACACACCCTCACACACACATCCCCTCACACACACGCACATCCCCTCACACACGCACATCCCCCCTCACACACACACATCCCCTCACACACACACATCCCCTCACACACACACATCCCCTCACACACACGCACATCCTCCCTCACACACACACATCCCCTCACACACACACACATCCCCTCACACACACACATACACATCCCCTCACACACACACATCCCCTCACACACACGCACATCCCCCCTCCAGTGGCCCCTCGTCGGGCTGAGGGTGACACGAAAACACACAAACAGCGGTGGACTTCGGGGCAAATCAAATGACAGGAAAATGAGACATTAAGGCACAGACAATTACGCAGTGGTTTGCATAATTACAGTGTTGGCTTGGGCAATTTTGTCGTGAGGTTGGGATTCCATGCAAGCAATGCCTACCTTTGCCACGGCAGTGTCCGATGAGATAACACACTTTGTTGATTTTTTATTGTTATATATTTCATTAATTTCAATAAGAATCATACATTTCTTGTAAAACAATCGTATAATAATTATATCATTAAAATAATCACCTGCTACATCTACTCAAATACAATCTGCAAAAGCAAAAACATACAGCTATGGTTCAAAAATAAAACAATACAAATCATAAGAAGCACTTAATATGTTCCATGCTAACGCTGGCACCCGGCACATTTAGAAATGATTTACATACTAACGTACCGGTTTTTTTTTCATAGAATGAATTTGAAAACTATTGTTGGTGGCTATTTAAACGAGATTAAAGTGATATTCGTCGTTTGTGCAGCATACTGTGTGCGGTGGAAAGCCGCGCTTTCTCGCAGCGAAACATAAAATGATGATTCCTGACGTATCATAATTCAAACGGAACGGTCTCTCCACGTGTATTGTGTGTGACGGACTTGATTTGGAAGTGAGGATAAATGGCGTTGAGGCAACAGTTCTATCTCATTTCAATAAAAAAAAAACCTCTTTGTACTTCCCCTACATGCCTCTGTTCTGCGCGCAGCACCTTATTATAAAGTTTTTTTTTTGCAATTTACACTTCAGATGTTAAAGCTCAGAATGAACGGAGCGATTAAATTGCCGCTTTTTAAAAGATTTCACATCAACCCCGGACTCTTGCAGTGGTGGCATTTACAAGCGCGTTGTAACAAACGTAAAAACATTGTCTTTTTTGTTAGGCTGATATAACCAACTAGAATTATTATTATTAAGTGATAACCTCCGAATTTCCAAACCATTAAATTTTAACAAGCGCGACTCTGCGTCAACCGAGAAATCCAGGGTGGCGCGCTGAATTTGATAAATATTTGAGCGATGTTTGGCGTTCATAAAAACGTGGCCACTGGCGAAACGACTGAAGATCGCTACATCGCGCCGTCGATGCCACACAATTGAAATCAAATGTGCACCCCTGAAGCCGGCAACCCCGACAATAACAGCGCAAAGGGTTCTGTTGGGGGTGGGTGGGGGGGGTGGAAGGGTCCGCCCGGTAAAACGATGCCCGGGAGATCACCGCGAGAAGCGCTTTCCGGGCTGCGAGCTGCGATCGCGCACTCTGCCAAGTGAGAGAGATCTTTGCTCGGCTCTCCCATTGTGCCGACCTCTCCTGCCGACAACCTGCGCAGCTCCACAGCAGCCCGCCCCTCCTCCGCCCCTTGCCTCGGCTGCCTGCCATCTCGAAACCCCATTACTCTTCACTTTCACCCAAAACTGCCCCAGACCCCAGACGGGACTGCCACCAATCAAGCCGTCTGGCCGCGACTCGGCAACCCCCTCCACCCCCTACCCCCCATCCATGTAATAAACAGCAGCTCGGAGCCAGACACAACACGGCGCAGCAAGGAAGCAGGCGCAGTGCCTGAGACAGCAGCAGCAGCGGCAGCCGCCTTGTGGAGCCACTTATGAAATGAAAGCTTCCAAACCGCAGTTTTACCATGGGGTGGCCCTCGAAGCGTGCATGTCTATGTGCTGTCGATACCCCATACACAGCACGCAGAAATGGCCGTTCACCGGTACCATGTGCCCACCTAAAAGGCAGCACCAGCCGCAATAACGTCTGCGTTTACATGTAAGTCAAGTTTCGTTTGAAGGAAAAGCCTACAAGGCTGTGGTAAATATCACGGAAAATTAAATAGACCACAATGCTGGAGTGTAACGTTACTCTGCATCGGGCTGTGCCTCCGTTGTAACGAATGACACTTCTATAGACTCTGTAAAATGTATGCTTCTTTTGTGAAAATATTTTTTGTCTGCGCTACCAGTTGGAGATCGGTCCATTAATCCTTGCTCCTATGCAGAAATACAAAACAGATCATTTTAAATGGGCCCCGTAGGAAGACATTAAAATGCCTTTGGGATGCTGTAGGATACCTTCTAACAGTTCCTGTAGGATTTGTTTCAATTTTTCAAAGGAATTCTTCCTATACATTTCTTTAAATTAATTAATTTAATACATTAATAATAATTAACCAGCAATGTCCTTGTGAATGGGATTTCAATCTCCCAACGGAGTTTTGCCCGTAAAATATTTTCAATTAATAATTTCTGTTACAATTATTAAAATAATATCGTTTAAGGAGAGGTATAAAGGGACCAGGGAGATTAAACACGGAGTCTTAACTAGAGCCCTGGCGGGTGGGCAAGCGGGCACAACGGCCCTATTCAAGTGGGAATTTTTTTTTATTTACTTTCAAAGTTTACTGTTTTTATCGATGTAACACAAAACTGAAAGGCGTGATATCCACCTCATGCTATCTGTAACATCTACCCATTGGCACAAGTTTGTCAACAAGGACCGGTCAAATGCAGTGGCACCACGCAATTATAACCCCTGCCCCCAGGCCCCCTCAGCAAACGCAACGACGAACTAATTACACACGAGACAGAAACAGAACCTCCGTAGCCACTGCGGTTGCCTGCTGCAGGATCGTGCCCTTTGGCCTACCAAATCGTTCTGAAACTTTTGCAAAAATGTGCGTTTTCGCATCTGCACGTGCTTTTTTAAGGGCCGCTATCAACGATTTCGCTTACGGCCGTGAATGCGAGGACATCTTAAGGCGGCTCGCCGATCGCCACCGCCCCCCCCAATCAAAAAGCCACGCGCGGCTGTGCCGCAGGGTGGACACCACGGGCCGGGATCGGGGGGCCCTCGCCGCTCGGGCCGGCACCCCCGGGGGGGGGGGGGGCCGCGCAGCTGCCGCTGCCGCCGCGCCTGTCCAAGCTGCGCGGCCCCAGCACATTCCGCACCAAACGTGCTTTCTATTAAACTCACTCGCGCGCCCGTGCCCAGGGTTGGCCGAGGTCAAGTTCAATGCGAGGAGCGGGGAGATTTCTCAGAAAGGGAAAGGGGGCGGTGTGACTGTGGATGGGGGATGGGGTGCAAGGAAGAAAACATAATTTCCTCATGACCGTATTTTTCGGTATAAAAATGACGCCGCTATTCGCCGCACTCGAGTACTCACTTCCTCGGCAGCCTTCAGTCTCAGCGCCAAATCTGCAGGAGGGGGGAAATGAAAATGACAGACACTGAGACTTGTTCAGGCATTTATCCCAAAACAATAGCAGCAAAGACAAAGATCACCCGTGTAGCCTGTAACAGACTGTAGGGGCAAATGCTGTTAGCGAGCACCTATGAAGGCCGGCACGGCACACGAGGGGGTGGGTGGCCAACACCACGCCCGGCCGCCTTTGTCTCCCCAATGGCGAAGTTTACACATCCCACCAGGTACTCATTAGAGGCTGAGTCGACCTAGGGAAGGCCCAGGACCGGTTCAGATAATCGTCACCGGTGTTGGCCGTGAGCGGGAATCGAATACGGGTGGCCAGGTTCGTAGCGCAACGCGCTAACCACTACACTACGCACACACACACGCGCGCGCACACACACACTCACACACGCACACACGCACACACACACGCGCGCGCACACGCACACACACACCCGCACACGCACACACGCGCGCGCGCACGTACACACACAACCCTCAATAGCTGCAGGGTGCTTGTGGCTGTGCAGAGTGGGAGGGGGAGACTGGTGGGGTCTGTCTAAGTGAATGGTCGCATTCCTCTCAAGGCAGGAAACACTAGGGATTAGCCGAGGTGGCAGGGTTTCAAAGCAGCAGTCCAACCCCGAGAGCCCTCGTCCAGCGCAACACATTCCGCGTTGTCCTCCCTCATAGCCCGGGCGTCGCACGATCTGCGTGAGGAACACCGATCACGTCTGGCTGCGGAATGCCAGGTCGTGACCAGCCGACACGCTTTGGACAATCAAGTTCACAAAAAGTCAGGGAACTTGGCCAGTGTTGTTTTTGTTCTTCTACGCACAACAGACATTTCTTTTCAGATGCCTATAGTTACCCTCGAGTTATCGCCGCACGTGTATATCCGTGGTGGTAACAGCTCTCCTCTGTGAGGGTCAACAAATACATTTTATATTAATTTAAGTTTCTTATAAATTGATAAGTGATTTTTGTCAGGGAAACGATACCTCGCATTTGCTTTTTTGTCACTTTTAGATACGCGCCAAGCACAGACAAATGCCTTCCACTGCTGGACGAAGGCCTCCCCTAACCATCGCCATCTGTCACGATCTCGCAAGGCAACAATCCGTCATCAATCCCCCACACAAGGGCCAATTTCATTGCTCCATCTCCGCTGTCGCAATCCTCTCGGATGCGTTCCCTCCTTCGGCTGTCACCTCCTCCTTGGTGTTGCTCAAGAGCCTTGCCAGCGACGCCGCTCAACTCAGGCCCGCTCACCATTCCCAACGCTCTCAACGTCACCGACTCTTCCTGTCGAATTACGAGCGCGCGCCTCCCGACGCTTCTTTGCACATTCTTCAGCTTGTGCTCCCTTTACACGCCCGTGATTCCAACTCAACAGCCCTCGTGAAAACGTTTTCCTTCGGACACTCTGTGTGTTGCTTTGGATTGTTTTTTTCTTCATGTCGGTGTGTGTGTGTTCACTTCATCTTCATTTCATTCGGGTAACCTTCCGGTTTATGCCCGAGTTCCAGATTACTCGAGTCCAGCGCAGAGAGGTTTAACTGCACTTAAACGTTGTGACGTGTGCATCATGCCCAGGATAGGTACAGGTGTATACCTTGGTCAGCAACACAAATGTGACGAAGCTACGGGCTCAATGGAATCCGTACTCTAACCCTGCCCTGTGCAACATCCACATGTGGCGCGTCGCTGGCGCGCGGGTCCAAATAAGCCGTGTCGCAGAGTTGCTCCTTGCAGCAGCCGGAGCCGGCCCTGGTAATGACCCGGAGGCCCCCGGTGGCCCACGACTCGCTGGCACACAGTGCCCCGTGCCCTCCGTCACCAGGATCCAGTGGCACCCCGGGGTGACGGAGCCTCCTGCACTCCGCCCGCAGGCCACACACTTTCCGCACGGGGAAATTCACGTGCGCTGGCGGGACGCGTGACATATTACGTCGCGTGTACAGGCGTTGTAATGTCACATGGCGTCGTGACATCTAAGCTTTACCTCTTGCCTTCAGATCTCCCATCTCTTTCTTTCTCTCTCTCTCTCTCCGTCATGTTTATCTCGCTTTCACCTCACTAATTCTCATCGCTCGTCTACAGCTGTCTCAACCCCTATCTCTTGTTTCTATCTCATCTCACGATTCTATCTCCTTGTCTTACTGAGCCACAACTCTCCGCGGTGCCAGAGATCGGCGGGCCCCCCGCCAGAGCCTTTGGGTCCACGGGCCGCCAGGTGAAAAGCGCGGCTGGAGTAAGTGACCACGTGGCAGCGGCACATGACGCGGTTGCCAAAACCTACACAGGTGGACGGCCAGACAAAGCGCCTCTCCCTCTTGTCGACCTCGTGTGAGTGGAACACCCCCCTTTGCTGGGTCAGCCCGCACTGACCAGCGTGGGGAAGTATGGTCGCGTAATGCAGCCTGATCCACGTCACTCGGTCACCTGCAACTCTGGTTGCATCGAAACAGCTCCAGAAGGCCATCATCTAGCATTGAATCGATCGTGGTCGTTTATCGTGATGGTCACTTATCGGCTCGTCGTAATTTGGTTGCATCCAGGTCGCTCTTGCAAAGGAGGCGATGGTATTCTCTGTGTCTCACTGGTGAGTTCAAATTGTGGTTGGGGCTGACTTGACCCATTATCCTTTCACGGTCAATAAAATTGGTACCACTTTTGTGGGGAAGTGAACCTATAGACTCGTCCCTGCTATAGGAATGTAGGGTTTCCACCTCTGGCTTCGGGATGTATATGGAACATTAGCACTGCCTCATTGCTCATTGGAGCAGGAATTCCCTTTGGATTTTTTTTCTGTCACCGCCAGTCAGCCCTGGGTCGCGGTGACGGCGGTGGCGGCTTTTGTAGCGGCCGCGAGCTTCCGTTCCGCTGCCCGAGGCCCGCGTTAGGATTGCACCTGGCAGGAAGGGGCCCGGCTCTAGCCAGACACGCCGGGTTCAGCGGCGGACGTTTTCCCCAAAAAAATAGGACGGCCGATCTCCAGCCCTGACAAGTTAACCCCAGTGACAAAACCCACACATTTCTTAAGTTTTCTACTTTCTCTCACTTCTCTATTTAACTGTGCAGAAGAGGCGTTTGATGGCATTTGCATCAATCACCTTTTGGAATGCAAAAAGAACGCAGGCGGTCCATTTCTAAAATTTGACTGGAGAAAGCTTAAAAAGAATCAAATCTTGTGTTGCGTTCTCACCGCCAAACAAATGAAGACCTGAACGCCTTCATATTTAAAATTCGAGCTCAGCGTAATGCAAAATTGGCCAGCGATGTATTTAATCCTTATCAAGCTGTTGTTAATGCCACAAAGGGACAACGAAAACGGCACACACCGGCGTGCGAGCGTTTGAAAGTTGCCGCTTTCCACGTCCATCAGGCGTCTCCTTGTGCAGGCGAGATAATAATAATAATAATAATACGAGAAGAGCAGATTTCGATTAGCGAGTGTGGTGCGACTCCATGCCAAGACCCAAATTTCCCCGCTCCAGGTGTGGCATATAGACCTAATTACGGCATGCGGTGCCTTCTGCGGATTTGGTGCGCTTCATGTGCCAGCTTCAGGCGAGCGTTCAATTATTCAAACCACCCCACCCCGAGCAAGACAAATCCGAAAAATTGCTACGAGGAACCTCTGTGACGCTAATCGAACGCTTTTTCATTTCTTCTCTCCACCCCCCTCCACCCCCTTCCCCGCCTTCCCGCCCCGCAACACTTTGAGACGCAAGGGACCTGCCCCACAACTTTTCTAAATTTGTTTTCACCTGGGTAGGAGAAGCAGATGGAATGTACAAGAAAGTGTGACCTGGCACAAGCCCAGGAATGAGTAATTTGCAAGCATATGAAAGCAAATCACACGTCAAAAGCTCACACCATTAAATAAATACAGGTCAAAATCAGTCGTTCATTACACATTCACGCGCGGAATTTTTTTCATTAACACTCATTTGGATGTTTTTTTTTAATATTTATATAAGAATTATTTCTGTGCTCGCGTATTTGCACAGCACTTCTATCAGCGTCACGACGCGCACGGAGGGCTACCAAGTCGAGGTATGAAAAGCCAGAGCTGGGAATTATTTTAAAATTTTCTTCTCATTAGAAAAGGGGGAGAGGGGTGGGTGGCTAAATTGCATCCCCGCACCCCCAGCCTCTGTTGTCAGAAGGGGAGGATCTCCTCCAAACCCTGTCAATTTCCAATTGCTGCTATAATGCCGCCGCCGCTTCTGCTGCTGCCGCTGCCGCTGCTGTCCATGCTCGGGCTGTCGATGGGTCCTGATTACGATGAGCGCAGCGGGTGCCCCAGGGGTGGAGGCAGGGAACTCGCTCGGAGTGGGGGAGAGGGAGGGGGGGCCGGGGGGCCGGGGGGCCGGGGACGATGCGGGATCGACCCGCGGTGGGCGCCTCTCTTGACGGGGTGACGCGAGATTGCCGCTAAATACCTTCCGAGGCGATGCTTGGATGAACAATGCGCAGCGGGGAGGCCCCAAACGGACAAGAGGTGAGCGCGCTGGCGGTGTGAGTGGGGAGGCAGGGGAATTGGATTTCAGAAAGTGGGGGCTGATCATGGAGTGGGGAGTGGGGTTTCTGTCATTTGCAGCAATTCCTGAAAACGCTCCGCTTCAATGCCATTTTGTTTTCGTCTTGCGCCATCGCGAGCTGATGTCTGCTACGCCCGCTTCGGCCGCGAGCAGCTCGAGGCTGGAGTTGAACCGCCGACGAGAAGGGGACGAGCGACAGCCCCTGGGGCGCGCACTTCACGGAGACGTGCCCGTGATGACAGAGACCCCCACCCCCACCCCCCACCCCCTGTAGTCCGCATCAAAATCAATGTTGGAAAAGGTTTTCATCGCGCTCTGTTTACAGCCGCACAATTACAACCTCTGCAACAATTGTATTGTGATGGACAGACAGAGTCGCATTCAAGCGAGAGTAAAGGTCAAAAGTTGAAGTTAAACATCATTTACACACTTTTAATTCTCCGTGCATGTATTTAATTATAATTACAAGCACGACGCATTAATTTCTGCCTGAATCTTCCTGCGACAATGGTTATTTCCTGGCTGAAAGGATTTTCTAGAGCGATAATAAATGCACTGACATTGAACGTACACCACAGAGACTATTATCGAAATTTCACAAACAAACTACAACCCATAATCAATCCGGTAAACGAACCCTGAACGTCCTCACATCGACAATTCAATTATCCTCATCAAAACGCACAAATGTTGATCATCATCGATTTATTTGCCAACATTAGGAATGAGACCCATAATGTAATTATCAAGTAAACGTCATTTGCGGTTGCATGTCCCTGAACATTCGTCCGTGCGTGTGCGTGTGCCTGTGTGTGTATGGGGAGCGGTGGTGCAACGGTTAGCGCTACGCTGCGCTACGAACCCGACTGTCCAAGTTTGATTCCGGCTCACGGCCAACACCAGTGACGATCAACTGCACCAGTCCCGGGCCTCGTCTAGGTCGACTCAGCCTCAAATGAATACCGGGTGCGGTGTGTAAACATCAGTACTGGGGAGACAAAGGCGGCCGGACGTAGTGCTGGCCACCCACCCCTTTGTGTGCCGTGGCGGCCTTCACAGGTGCTCGCTAACAGCACTTGCCCCAACAGTCTGTTAAGGCTACAGGGGGGATCTTCGTCTTTGTGTCTGCGAGCTTGGCAAACTTTGGAGGCGCAGGCCGTGCCACCGCGGCAGCCCTGCCGCTCGTGTGGCGCCCGGAGACACCTGGTGACCGGAGACACTTGGTGGCCCGAGACACCTGGTGACCGGAGACACCTTGTGGCCGGAGACACCTGGTGGCCGGAGACACCTGGTGACCGGAGACACCTGGTGACCGGAGACACCTGGTGACCGGAGACACCTGGTGGCCGGAGACACCTGGTGACCGGAGACACCTGGTGACCGGAGACACCTGGTGGCCGGAGACACCTGGTGACCGGAGACACCTGGTGACCGGGGAAACTCGTCACACTTTGCGAGCGAGTGGCCTTTGCTCCAAAAGCCCAAAATCAGTGACTAATGTGCCCACGACACGGGCGCATTTTGGTGCATTCATCCATTTTGTTTGTTGCGGTGGCACCCGACTCAAGTGCCGCATGGCTCACAGGGCTATACCTAATAAATGAAACTTGATCTCGAACTCAACTGGGATTCGTACTTGATTGGTGGGTCAGATCGCGTGAGTAAAATGTGTGTCATACACCCTCCTGCACCCAACACAGCCGATTAAAAAAAAATAGCTTGAGCAAACGTGGCCAATGTATTACTGCTTCAGCACCACCTGTGTGTTGGAGAGCAATGCACAACGTGTAACACATGGGTGGTGACGTGTCGCTGGTAGTTACAGCCAGCATCATCAGGCTGTTGCCAGAATGGTGAAAAAGTCCTGGACCGCTCTCCAACACACCGGTGGTGCTGAAGCCGCCATACATTGACACGTGTGCTTACTTGACAACGTTATTGATTGGCTGTGTCGGGTGAGGGAGGGTTTACGACACGCAACATTTTACTCTTCGCAATCCGACCCACAAATCGAGCACGAATCATGTTGGTCCCGAAAAGTCTGCTCCGTGAAAGCCTACGCCGCCTGCTGGCCCGCTTGCAGGCCAGCTGCTGCGTCACGTTGTGTGGCACAGGGACAGCTGCCACCGGGGGTGCCCTTTCAATTGTATTGAGATGCGATGCAAATCGCTTATCGCGTGTAAAGCGCCGAGGCATAACAGGGCGTTCTATCCGCAACGAATTGTCGCTATTTACTGGGTGTGCCGATCGGAGCGTCTCCGACTGCGCACGCCACTATCGTCGGTGACTTGTTCGCAATCACGATCGCAACATCATATTCCTACGTGGATATTCTAACGATTTGAAGAAATACAATTGACCTATTTTGATCTTCCCACCACGTAAAAAAACACGTTTTGCATGCACTGGTCTCTTCTTTGTTATTCGTAGTATTATTTTTTAAAAATTCGGCAGACAGTTCAAATTACCAACGCATGCCAACGCAGTATAGGTTATTTATATTTGTAGTTTGTATTTATGTTATAGACATTGCTCTGGCAATAAAAATAAAAACATATCACCAGCTTGTCTATGCCGTGCTTAACGTGTAACACAATAAATTCAGCAATGTACGTACATATCACATTTAAGTTCACTTTGTCACATACACATAGCTTCTATCACCATTTGCAGCAAACACAAAATATAACGGCAATATAGTTAACACACACTCTGGAAATAGGGCCAAGTTGAGAGGATAATGGATTCATGATGTGAACGTGAAAAATTAAACCCTGCAATCGATTTTGGCGTCCAAAATGGGTAAATCGGCCGCGTGCGTGGGGGGGGGGGGTAGTTTTTGCGTTGTTTTTGTGTTTCTTGGCGCCGAAGATTTCGTGGGGCCGTCTCTCCGAGTGCACGTCCGCACCTCTCCTCCCCTTGCGCACACGTTTTAATTCCTCCCACGGGTCCCGCGGCGAAGTCGGCGCGATGATGGCACCTGATGCAGGCGGCTTTTTTGCTCACGGAAGCCAGAATGAGATACATCTCATTACGGGACAGCTGGCGCCACCCAAATCCCCGATAGAAAAATATCTTTGGCCTAAAAATAACATCTCGGGAGTGCGAAGGAGGCGCACGATTGGTTGCAATCGTGCCACGTGGCGAGGGTAAAAGCACACCAATAGCGTTCTGCGTTTGACATTGTTCTATAGGCGCATTCGGTTACAAAGTAAACACCTTGCAATAATCTTGTTCACCTACTCTCACCCTGGAGCGGCACCTCTCCATCGTAATAATACGACCTCTGATCCCAATAAAGTCAAGTGGGCAGGATTAGCTGTTTGCGCAAGAATAAAAGAACGCACGCGCGCGCACCACTTGCCCAGGCTGTCTTCACCCACAGCTTTCGTTTGCCGCAGTTGTTTTCCCTCGGCATTAAGTTACTTTTAAAAAAACAACACTGTAAAGGCCAAGGACCTCTTAACAGAAATATTTGTTTATAATCGAGGCATTCAACAATGGCACAGGGCGCTACGAATCCGGCGAACTGAGTTCGATTCCCGACCATCACTGACACCAGTGTCGGGTGACATCCCACCCGGTCCTGGGCCACCCCTTTACACCAACCCACACCGACCCACGTGGTCAATGATGGTCAAACAAATACCGCGACTGAGCATGACGTGGCAAGCTCTTCATCCGGCAGTGGATTTACAAAGGGCTTCGAATTATGATGCGAATATGGACAGGCGATCCCAAGCCGTGTGGGCACCACCCAGCCCGTGCTGGTGCCTCGATGGGGTGAGGTTGACCGCGTGATTGGCCCCCTCGTGCCTGCCCACGCGTTCACCATAGCGTGCGTTGGTTTAACCTGAGCCTGAGAGAAAGGAGAGTAGCGGCCATACGTCAGAGTGGAATCATTTTTCGGCCTCTCCCACTTGAGAACTTGGCACCGCAAAAGAAAATTTCTGGATATGTTTGTTGTCGCCACCGTCACGAAGTGCTAAATGTTTAAGTGCTGCATCACTCACGCGCACGTCACCCTCCTCCAGCATTACCCAGACGACGACACCCCAATTAGAGGAATGACGCCGGCGACGTTCCGGCAAATCACTCACGAGGTGACCTCCGCCAAGTTTACCACGTGAATCATTTCCCTTTCACAATCTCCTGGATATACAAAGCCCCCCCCCACTTTGCTTTGGTTTATATATATATGCGTGCATGATTATCCGTAACATGGTACTATATTATATCTATAAAATAGCATTTAAGATTTTGGAGATGCCTTCAAAGTGTGTATATTGGTCGTCACGGATGCGGGCGGATATCTTTCAAATGAGGCTCAACAACGAGAAGGGTTCTTCAAAAGGCTGGGGCTCCATTTAGAGTCTTCCACTGCGACATTGCCACTACTGACGCCACGCTGGTGGCGTTTGTACAATTCATCTTGTAGAATATCAGCAGCATCGAAGTCAACTATTGATCCTAGACCCGCAATCCAGGACAAATACAAGCGGTATTGTTTTAGAAGCCGCGTAATTGCTTAATCGTTTATAGGCACAATTTATTGGAACAATGAAGTTTACCGCTGAAACTCAATATATGTAATTTATCGGTACCGCAACATTAAAATATCGAGTTCCATTGCAAACGTCAATATTAGACATTTGGAGGCAAAATAACTTTACCATATCGATAAACACGCAACAAAATCAGGATAACAAGAGAATGCACACTCGTTAGTTAATTCATATGTAGCTATATAAGCCCTCCTCTTGCCAACACCGAGTTCATTACCGCGGTGCCACTTGCCAGACTTCCATTTCTCCGTCATCGGCTGAAGGCCTCCACATTGCATCACCATCCCTCATGGCTCCGCGATGCCACGATCCATCAACGATCCATCCACGCTGCTGCTGCTGCTGCTGCTGCCCATGGACTCCTCTCTTGGCTCCGTCTCCACGGCGGTGGTCCCCTCGGGTGTGATCCACGCCTTTCACTGCCACTCTGTCAGCAGTCTCATCCATCGAGACCTGTTGCAAATGTGAGCTACCAAGCACATTCACTACTTCCCTTGACGGTCACGTGATGTCCGCAATGTACCAATCTCTAACAGAGAAGAGCCTTGCCATCTGTGTTACTGCACGAATATTAGACATCGAGCAGTTCACCAGAATTGGCTCAAGCACGCCTCACTTTGATGTCGAGACACTGAATGTTGCAACAGGTCCTGAGTTTTGTTTCCGTTGAACCAATTCCTCTGAATTTCTTCACTCCCAGAGGGCTGTGTGGCTGAAGGTAATGTGTAAAAAAAAGGTTGCGACTCGGGCACCGCACCGCCCGGCGGGCCCCTCCTCCTGCTCGTCGGTGGAGCGAGCGAGCGAACCGCGGCGATCTCCGTCAAAGCGGCTGCGGCGGTCCCCGTGAGCTGTGCACGAGAGTCTGAGCCCGGCGCGCCGTGCGTCGACATCGCTCCGGGTTCACGACCCCACCCAGCTGTGGGATACAGGGCCCGACACGGTCTCAAATCGAGTCCGTTTGACATCTCACACCAATTCGGGTGTTCCCAAAGCAACCCCCTCCCCCCTATGTTGCCCCTATTGATTTATCAATTTCAATTAACAGAGCAGTTGTTTTCAGCTGACATTATAATTCCAGGTGACTGGGTTCCTGAGTTTCCATGGAGGAGGTAAGAGGAATAACAGGACTTTTGGGAATGATATTTCGTCCTAATGTTATATGCCTACCAATGTGTCCTCCAAAACAATGTCGTGTGATTGATGCATCGCTTGTACAGAAGCGTGCCTGATCATTATGACAGCTGTCCGTGATTGGATGGAAATTGTCACAAGTTGCTTATTTGTCCTGCTCACTCACTGCATCATAACATAATGTATTACAAATAACATAAAGGACATTTCTAAATGTACTTCTATGAATTTTAAAACTTTTCCTACCCAATAAAGATAACTTATTTGCATTTTTAAACAATTAAATCCAGCGGTCACCACAGTATCACGCGATAATTTATTTCGCAGCAGTAGATGAAGGCCCTTCCGCACTGTGTTGGCCGTGGGGCCGGTGTGAACATACTTCCCCATGCTGGTTGAGATATCACTCAACAACCGATGTTTGCCACAGCCGGGAATCAAACTCAGGTTGCCGCGTGACTTGCACAGTGCACAAACCACTCTGCCACTGCTCCATTCTCCTCGCAAGATATATAAATATATATTTCCGGTAATCATTTTAATTATTTTAGCTTGGCTGTGCAGGGCATCAATTATCATCCATTTCAAATTAACACTTTAAATTAAAGAAGCGTTCAATAAATCAAATCAATCTATGAAACAATCATTCAATTAGTCATCGTCTAGCAAGCAGGCATACGGCCATGCAAACAGACACGCAAAGAGACATGCGGACAGAAACGCAGAGACTCACAGACAGACAGACAAGCGATCAGCCTTACCCTGCCTGTTCGCTGCAGGATCGGATTTTAAAATTAAAAGTGCAATTCTTCTGCGCTCAAGTGTTTAATCAGTGATCGATATCAATGAACCAGTGTCATGTTGATATTAATTGAAATTATCGCCAGCCTTTCAGAGCGTGAGTGCGCCGTGAGTCCTGTGGACATGGTGGCATCCATAATCACACCAACGTCCACAGACGTCAAACGGAAACCAAATGCGGGGACAACATTTTGGAAAGGCGTTGAAAAGATATTATTTTAATCGTGTCTCTCCCACAAATTCATCATATCCTATAAAATATCTCATCATTTCATTTTGGTCCGTGCATCATATGGAAAGTGCCATTTTACAATTTCCACATGTAAATTATGGTGCATTTGCGGCCCGTTATCGCTGTCATAAAATCTATATAAAAGGAGAACCCGGTCAAGCGGCACCTTTGGCGATCATTCCATCATATTCTCTGGCAATCTGCAGGAGGCGTTGTTTATATTCAGAAATTTTAATGTGCCAGCGATGCATGCCTGCACGCCGCACGCACGAACGTGCGCGCTCACACGCGCACACACACACACAGGCGCACACACACGCACACACACACAGGCGCACACTGGCAGTGGCACAGAGACACGGTCACTGCTGCCTTCCGTCACAACGTAGAAGGGGCCTTCCGTCACATCGCCTCCCCATTTACAGCAATCGCGACACTCGCCCCCGCCAGAGGTACGGGTCGGTTTTATGTAACTCTCAGCGCTCTGGCGTACGTTCGTGAGTGCGTTGGAATAATGTCTGGCTGAAGCGGCACCGTGACAGACCATCATCCACCCAACTAGCGAACAGAAAGGTCGTCAGTTCAAATCCCAGACGGGTGTCAACTCAGCCCATCGTCATTATCATCCCCCCTTCCAGGGTCGACAAACGGAGTAACACTTTGTGGCAATCAACATAGGAACATGGAGTTTCCACGACTTGCTGAGGACAGCCAGCAGAGATGAGCACACCCCCATACCCTGGAATGGGCGCTATATAAATCCTAAATATAATAGAATGCTTGCTTCATCACGGGACAGACTTCACAAGGCTAGGCTCGCGACGCGTGAGCCAAACCAAGCTCACGTGGCAACGAGTTCGCTAAACAACTGGGGACGTCTGTCCGAGGGTCACCGCTGGGAAACGCAGCAGCGTGTTCGAAGCAGGAACAGCGACTTAAGTCGCCACCGAGATCAAAACGATACGCAAAAAAAGAGGTGGATGAGAGTAGGGCTCTATCGTGAAGGTGAACTCGATCATTGCAAGTAACGTCACAACGCGTGCCTCGAGAGGTTATCCATCTTTGCGCACTACCCGCTGTGATATACGGTTCAGGAAAAAAAATTGGTCTTTGACAACAACAACAACAAAAGGGGATAGACACTGAGAGGTGCGCAAAGAAGCAGGGAGAGATGCCCGTGGTGGGGATTACAGCGAGAGACAAACAGGGACGCGTGGATCAGGGGACATGCGTCGAGGTCAAAGACGCAAAGTTATCACTCCAATTGTCGAGAAACGAGACGCGTCGCTCGAACGGAGGAAGGATGACGGTTCAAGAACAGACACGGAGTGGCAGCCCAAGGAACGGAACTCGTCCGAGAGCGCGTCCACGGAGGAGATGGAGCGATGGAATCAGCTCCGCGCGTGCGGGTGAATCGTTACATCGCAGAATCGTGACGGATGGCGGCGGCTTGGAGAGGCATTCATCCAGCAGTGGATTAACCATGGCTGATTATGATGATGAACACGCGTCCAGTGAACTAGGTGTGATAACTCGTTGGTGATGATGATGAAGATGATGATGAGGATGATGATGACAATGATGATGTAATGACAATGATGATGGTGATGATGGTGATGATGATGAGGATAATAATGAAGATGATAATGACAATGATGATGTAATGACAATGAAGATGGTGGTGATGATGAGGATAATGATGAAGATGATGATGACAATGATGATTTAATGACAATGATGATGGTGATGATGGTGATGATGATGAGGATAATAATGAAGATGATGATGACAATGATGATGTAATGACAATGATGATGATGGTGGTGATGATGAGGATAATGATGAAGATGATGATGACAATGATGATGTAATGACAATGATGATGGTGATGGTGGTGATGATGCTTCCCCGTGCGCGCTCCTGATGCGGGTTGAGGGTCACCGTAGCGGACACGTTTTATGACCGCCGTATAAGTGACATTATGCGGTGGCACAAAACAATAAAATTACAAAAAACAAGCCAATTACTTTTATTGCACCAATATTATTATACAGTACTTGTCTGTGTATGCTCGACCCTATCCCTTAAATCATGCAAATTTAAGTGGGGAGAGCGCAACCAATCACGTGCTAATGCGCACAGTCACATGAGTATAATAACAAATTAAATGCATTTCAATTAAATAAATAGAGGTAACGAACTTGTTTCTGAACTCGCAAGTCCTGTACGGAGTATTTATTCCTGCGAGCTCGCGCGCTGTGACGCTGACCTCGAGTCGACGCCAGCGGGGGGGGCGGGGGGGGCGGGGGGGGCACTTGTCCAGCAACACCGCCCCGCGACGCTCTGCCCTTTCTCAATCCACTGCTGGATGAAGGCCTCTCCATGCCGCGTTGCTCGCAAGGGGACGTGTGATTAAAGTCAAACGTTGCCGGTCAGTGCGGGTTGGTGAAGTGGGAGGGCCGGTTCAGATATCATCCCCCGCCCCCCCGTGCCCCGAATATCCCTGGGCCAGGAATCAAACTCAGGTCACTGGGTTCATAGCGAGCGGAGATCATTCCACGCAGTGGCCCTGAGATGGGGATCAGTCCATCCAAGCGATCCTCTCGACTTGCCAATCCGATCACGATCGCTCTGCAGTTACGCTGCGCGCTCGGGCACACGAGTCAGGTCATGCGCCGATTCGTCGACGAAAGTCTATGCACAGTACACGCACTCAGCCGTGCAAGTGAGAATCGATAAGGTGCGCGAACGATGTGGCAGTGTTGCATTGAGGGTCGTGGATGCAACAGAGGCGCATATGAGCAAAAAGAGTAACAAGACAAACGAGACGGGGAAAGGGAACGAGGCAATATCGAATCCATTCTCAAATCAAGTCGCGACTCCCCCCCTCCCCAATCGGGACGATCCCTTGAATCGCTGGAGGCATTCATTGTTCCGAGCCTAGTCTGTGCTCAGTTCTATAAATGAGGCAACCTCACAGTCAACATTTCACAATCCTAACAACGCACACGGGACATCATGTTGAAGGTAATTATCTAGTTTCAGATAATATGGCTTATTTAGGCAATACGTCAGCGGGTTTGACAAATGCACAAACGTGAATTCATAATCACCGTCCCAGCGTGGATGAAAAAGTTTGTCTCATTACCTCCAGTGCCGCGGCACTTGACGAGCACATCTCCCTTATCAAGAAAGGTGGACACACTATTTCTATCTGAATTGCAGTCCTAATTGGTTGACCTACAATGCCAACTAAATGCCACTTCATGATCACACTCGCGATTACCCACTTCTTTATATAGCGTCCGAGACGTACGTCCGAACCCGCTGCTGAGCCCGTCCGTGTCCCTCGAATCGATAGGGGGGCGGCAAAGTCCGTGCCCCCCCCCCTTCCGCCACGGAGCGCCGGGCCCCCTCTCTGCGGCAGCGTCAGCAGCAGCAGCCACCGCCGCCGCCGTCCCCAGAGCCGAGGGTCGCTGCTGCAAGAGGAGCCCTCATTGACCGCCTCCAGCAGGACCCTGCAGGAGGAACCTCCGAGCTCTTAAATGGTCGCAGTTAAAAGTTGTAAAGGAACGCGAGCAGATGTTCATTGCTTCTTCACGGTCATTCTGACTAATTACTTTTTAATTGTGTCCTGTCTTGACATCATCAATTCCTTGGCTTCTCAGAACCTGTGCGCCTTAGGCTGAGGTTACGGTTGGCAATTTAAAGTTTCCAATTGCATATTTTCGTGTTTTTTATATATCATGTTGAAGCATTTGCCTCTACACGTGTAAGTGTTAAGCATTCTTAGAGATTGCAATATAAATTAAGCCATAGATTTTCAACAATAGCTTTTTTTAAAGCTGCAGTCTCACTATCGGTGTTGTTTCTGGCATGCAAATGTTTCCAGTTACAATGTTCATTTAATAATGTATGCTCAAGTCGTCCGTGCAGCAGATATATATTGTATTTTAAATGGGCTCTCATCTGGCTCCAGACAAAAGAATGTGTTCAATCATAGCATTTATATGCAGGATTTATAGAGTCAAAAGCAGGGCACCGTTGACAAACATCTACCAAATCTCTTTAGAGGACCTGCCAAATTAACTACGGTGAGCAGCAGAGGTCGGCAACTGACACATTAACAATTTAATAACACTGGAATAATGCGCAAATCATTAAGTCGCAACGTGTTTTGCTTTACGGTTTTTTTGTTGCAAGGGGTCAGGACATTTCGGTAAACAAAGGAAATCCGACATTAATGCGTAACAAGATGGCACACGAGCGATCCGTAAAAAAAAACACAGAAAAACATTGCGAATTATTTTACAAATAACAACAGCGCGGTTTTGTTGTCGTAGCTTTTTTTTGTCTACCACACACACACACAAAACCCAACGTGGAGGCAGGGCCCGCAAGCAGCCGCGGGGTTAATTTAAGTCGATGTGCAAGATAGCGGATAAGAAACTAATTCGTAACGTGTTATAAAATGAATTTCCCGTGGCAACGAGGGAGCCCGCCTGGCGTGCCCGCGCGGCCCTCCAACGCGGCGGGGCCTCTTCTTCACTCTCCCCTCGTCTCCGCGGTGGCGGGGAGCCGCCGCCGCAGCCACCGCAGCCACCGCCACCGCCGATGGCTGCAGGGGAGGAAGCACCACCACCTCCTCGCCCCCCCCCCCCTCCACCTGGCAAAAATGCCCCGCTGGTTTTATTTTGCGGACTAAAAAAGAAGCAGCATAAAGACGGCATTTAGTTTAAACTCCACAGATATTTTACGGAAAAACAGCGTAAATAACGTCTCTTGAAAGGAAAAAAATAATCCGAGTGCCCGCGCACAGGCCACACGAATACACGTTGTACTTTCCTGTTAATTGAACCGTGGATGGATACGGTCGGATTGCAAATGGATTCGCGTCGCCAAAAGACCAGAGGGGAAATTTCTGAAATGTAATGGCAGTTCTCGCAAGGGCCACCTGAAGCAAAACAGGAAAAACAAGTGCAACTCCGACTGCTCTAATTTAATTCCTTCTGTACGTTTTGGGAATTGTGGGTGAAACGGTTAATACACTGCCACTGCAGTAATACATTTCATTAGTTAGAGAAACCAACAGTGACACCATCTATTACCATATGAAATATTAAAGGGGTTTTACAAAGGCAGTCCTGGGAATACTCTAATTCAAATATATATCACCCAGATCATGGTATTATAATAATAATAATAGGGGAAATTAGCATTGACCAGGGATCCCGCTTGGCAATAAAGCACAGTTCAGTGGCTGTGTGCAGTGGGGGTCTGCGGGCCCCCGCACGAAGCGATGAAATGTACGGGGCCAAGCGGAGGGCACCGCAGCCCAGGGGTGCGGGGGTGGGCGGTGGCGCCGCGGTGGGGTGCGCGCGTTGTCGAGGAGAGGCGAGGGAGGACGCGACGACAGATCGATAGCGTCTCGGGGCGCGGCGAGCGCGGCGCGGGGCCACCGCGAGCGTCACGATCCCACCGCGTGGTCTCGGATTGCGGCCTTGGTCCTGAACGTCCTGAACGTTCTGAACGTGCCCGCTGCCAGCTCATGCAAAGTGATGATTTCTCATGATTACACAAATATTTGTTTAATCCACATAAGCAGCTTTTATGCAAGTGCCGCGGCTTTGTATGCGCAATCGTGACGTTAATATTTAATGGGAGAATTCAGGGAGAGCGTCAACGTCGATCCCTGACGTTGACTCCACGCCGGGCAAGGCGGTGACGAGGTTGGTTCGCGATTGTTTGTGTGTTTGTGTGTTTGTGTGTTTGTTTGTTTGTTTGTGTGTTTGTTTGTTTGTTTGTGGGCACTCCGTGCGAAGCAGCGCGCAGCCCGACGAGGTGAAGGTGCGCTCGTTGGCAAGAGTGGAAGGAGGCATTCAACAGTTGAACGCGGTGGCTTTCGCTCTCCAACGCACCACCGCTGTGCTGCACTAGTGACTAATTGGCATTTTCTGTTTACGTGACAACCCTAACTTACTGGCTGTCGGGTGGTGGCGGGTTTAACGACACATTTATATATTTACGCGGTCTAACCCAACAAAACTTGTATTATGGAGGCATTCAACAATTTACCCCACCTCCATTTGATAAACTATCACCACAATTCAGCATGTCGATTCGATCAAAACATCTCTCATTGTTGTTGAGCATTTACCGCCCCGTGTGCCATTGTTTCTCATTTCGCTCTCTGGCTCTTGTGCCGTCCCGTTCACTCGATTAGCCCGACTGCAACATTTGCATATCATTTTCAGAAATTGTAAATAATCTATTCTTACTCGCATCATTCAGTGCGTGCACCATCAGCGTACAAATTGACTTTAAACGATGAATAGTTACATGCCCATTGCCTACAGACATTGCACTTCAATCAGACAGAGCGCGTGCCCACCCGGGGCCTCAACCAGCGCTCGAAGCTCGCCGAGGGCCGCTTCGGCAGAGCGACGATCCCGAACTTCCCGCTGGAAATCTTCTCCGTGGCCAAATCCACCACGACTCGGAGCCCGTCGTGTTTCGCAGACGCCGCAGCTTGGCGCCGCGCCGCACGCTTTGCAGCGCTCCTGCCATGACTTTTACAAATTAGCAAATAAATGTGCGCTCTGTGAGGAGGTCTCTTTGCGATGAACGCGCACAAGGCGTTCGTGCGAGCGGCGCGGCGCGAGGAGAAGCCGATAGGCCGAAGGGTTGCACTGGGCACCATTGAACATACAAGAGAGTGGTACAATTGTAATTTTAAAGAAATATTACAAAAACAAAACTCTCGGAGCCGTTGCGTCCGGCTCGTATTGGCCTCCCGCCGTCTCACACCGGAGAATTTGTCCCACACGCGCCGGTTGTGCCTTTAGTGCCGTCTTGACATGGCGGCCTGTGCATGGACTCATCCTGCGCATGGACTCATCACGTGCATGGACTCATCACGTGCATGGACTCATCCTGTCCATGGACTCATCATGCGCATGGACTCAGCACCGGCGCACACGCGCCACAGAATCAGCCCCGACGCTCGCGAGCGGTCGCGGATAAGAAACAGAAACGCATTTGAAACTTCCACGGGAAGGGAGTGAGCTAACATCAAAGGGGCGTTAAAGCCTCTCGGGTGGCAGGTCTCGGTGACGGTGAGCGGGGGGAGATCACCGCCGCTGGATTTTGATTCTGCACGGCCACGCGAGTGCTCGCGTCGCGGCGGCGATGCGGGGCAGGAGGAACTCTGCCGCGCCGCCTTCAGGACGTCGCTGTCCGGACGCGGGCACCCACTTGGTAAACGCCCTTCACAAACGGACTCTCTTTTAGAATTTGTGTCTCTTTATTCTCTCCCAATTTTATCCCGATTGCGTCATCGGTGTCCTCTCACGAGGTGGGGAATCCCACTGGCGCATCGCCCTGCGTGTTCGGGACCATCTTGACTCTCTAGGGACTCGTCCGCGGAATCAGATTTCGGAGAACTACTTCCGAGCTCACTTCAAGTGGCTTCGTATTCACAACAGATGGCAGCACTACCCACCGGTCACACTTAAGTGCAAATCAAAATGTAATACATTGGTGTTTTGTGCGCAGTTATTGAGAAGCTGGTTTAACCACGTGCGTCTGCCGGGATTCAAACCCAGAATCTTCGCGGTGCCAGGCTCAGCGCTCAACTCTTAAGCCACCCGGCCACTTCACAAAGAGACTCTTTAAAAAAAAGGAAATCCTTTCCTCACTTTAGTCGAGCGTTGAACAAAACTTGTCGTATTTTTACTACAAAGTGGGTGTCCTTTGGTCACAACGCTGTGACAACCAGAAGAGATACGCTGAGACTATTTCATGACCTTGGTACAAAGCTCACTGGCTTCACCCATCATCATGTAAACATTTATGGATTTGGCCTCCGTGCTCCACAGTGATTGGGCTGCTTCATCCTATGAATAAATGACTCACAAACATAAGATTGTGCGTTAAAATCCTGGTCAGGGTGACACCGAGACCATCATCCTTCTGGGGGTGAAAAGTCAAATGTAGGCATCCCACGGTGTAACTGACACCCGTCATGGGAATGTGGAAATTCCACCACCGACTCGGGGCCGTCAGAGGCGTCGAGCGCCGTCGCTCTGCTCGCTTCACCGGGGGAGACGCGAACACATCTTGACCGTCGCGTCAAGACGGAGCGAATGAAAACAGGAAGGAGCGTGGCTCCAAAAGGGGGCCAAAGTAGGGATGGAGAGTCAGGGCTGTAGCAGAGACGGGGAGTCGGGGCTGTAGCAGAGACGGGGAGTCGGGGCAGTAGCAGGGACGGAGAGTCGGGGCTGTAGCAGAGATGGAGAGTCGGGGCTGTAGCAGAGATGGAGAGTCGGGGCTGTAGCAGAGATGGAGAGTCGGGGCTGTAGCAGGGACGAGAGTCGGGGCTGTAGCAGGGACGGGGAGTCGGGGCTGTAGCAGGGACGGGGAGTCGGGGCTGTAGCAGAGACGGGGAGTCGGGGCTGTAGCGGAGACTGGGAGTCGGGGCTGTAGCAGAGACGGGGAGTCGGGGCTGTAGCAGAGACGGGGAGTCGGGGCTGTAGCAGAGACGGGGAGTCGGGGCTGTAGCAGGGACGAGAGTCGGGGCTGTAGCAGGGATGGAGAGTCGGGGCTGTAGCAGAGACGGGGAGTCGGGGCTGTAGCAGGGACGAGAGTCGGGGCTGTAGCAGGGATGGAGAGTCGGGGCTGTAGCAGAGATGGAGAGTCGGGGCTGTAGCAGGGACGAGAGTCGGGGCTGTAGCAGGGATGGAGAGTCGGGGCTGTAGCAGAGATGGAGAGTCGGGGCTGTAGCAGGGACGGGGAGTCGGGGCTGTAGCAGAGACGGGGAGTCGGGGCTGTAGCAGGGACGGAGAGTCGGGGCTGTAGCAGGGACGGGGAGTCGGGGCTGTAGCAGGGACGGGGAGTCGGGGCTGTAGCAGGGACGGGGAGTCGGGGCTGTAGCAGGGACGAGAGTCGGGGCTGGTCGCCTGCGTTCCCGCGGCGCTTGAGGCCGCCGAGGGCTCAAGCGGCGTCGCTCGCCGTGCCGCCGGCCGCAGGACGGCACGGCCCTAATTCTAAAAACAGTAAAATATGCATTAAACCGAGCCGTGAGAAATTACCTGCGCAACAGCCCGAATTTCTCTGCTTAATAAAATAACGGCGATGGGATAATGACTTTCCCCTTAAATTATGCACAGATTAAGAGGCTTTCATTTCATTTGCATCCATTTCATTTGCAGGGAAATTAGAAACTTGCTGTTTTGCATTTCGGAAAACAAAACAGTACATCCAAGTGTGAAGAGTCCATATGGACAGCTTCTCGTCTCTGGTCATTATGCAGGCTCCGCCTTTGCCACTCACACTTCATGTTTCATTAGTTTTTACCATCACAACTTACCCCGCCTCCACATTTGCATTCATAACTTGGCACGTTTCTTACAATTCTGATAAGAAAGGGGGGCGGTGGGGGGGGAGAAATCGAGAAAAAAATATAAAAAAGGAATCACCATAATATGCATCAGAGATTTATGCATATAAATGAGCTTAGGTCCAATTGCAATTTTCCCCACTCCCTGATTAAAATTAAATTATACGGGCTCAGAGTGTTGTCTGGGTTGTTTATGTTGTAAATATGGGCACGCGTGCCCCACCTCTGCCAAGTCCATTGTTAGCTTTGGGCTCTGCTGACTTTGGAGCTCGCGGGTGATGGAGTCGCCCCCCCCCACTTCCCCCGCCGTGCGCGTCGCCGCCGAACCCGAGGGGGGGGCAGCTCGCTCCGCACCGCGCACCGCGCACCACGCACCGAGCACCGAGCACCACGTTCCCTCGGCCGGACGACCGGTTCGCCACCGCCCGCGCCCCCGCTTCGCCAGATCCCCGCATCGCCGCCGAGCCCCCCGGTCTCAGAGGCCACGGTTCCCTGCGCCGCGCCCCGTCGGCTCCCGCGCCAAGGGGCCGTGCCGGGTCACGGCGCGCGCACCCCTCCACACGCAGGGCCGCCGTCCTCGCCACCGAGAGAGAGCACGAGGCCGTGGCGAGCTGCGAGCGCCTTCGCTACCGAGCGGGTTCCAAATGAGTGGCAGGTCCCGGTTTGGCGTTGGCGCGAGTGGGCCTGTGGTGCGATGTTTGATGTTGTCGTCGTGAATAAAAGCCGGCCGTCGAGCCGCGCTGGGTTAAACGGTTCAGGGTAGAGGCTTTGGTGTGCTGGAAGAGCTGCGAGTTCATCGCTTCCCATGCTAGCCATGTGAATACAATGCGCGCTTAGGCAGAAGTGATGCTGTACACATCCAATGCATTCAATAATCCAATGGAGGAGGCATGAATGGAGCACATGGAGAGGAAGGTTTTGTCTTGCAGTGGCCCTTCTACCCAAAATAAAGGCTCTTGGCCAGAGCATTGGGTGAAGGGGGCCACTGCCAAGCAACATTCAGCCCACCGTTGGAAATCCATATGGCGATGTTCGACTACACCGCTCTCCCCTATGTTTATTGCAATACAATACAGTGTTTGATTATTACTATTAAAACAATATTTTACAGCTATAGTTAATTTAAACCATGGTTCATTGGAAGCGCCAAAAAAATGTAAACACCCTTGCGCAAGAGAAGAAAAAAAAACTCTGGGTAGTCCGTGCCATATTTTTTGTGTGGAAAGCAACTTCATTATTCCGTATCATCACAATGCGAGTGTCATTTGCGAGTCAACAAAATGCAGCCGCGGGTAGAGCTCGTTTTCAGAATGTGACGCGAGCCGCCTCGCAGCGGAGCTCTCCGCCCACACGCGACACTCGCTGGCGGCGGGGGTCGCGTTGGGGCCGGCGCGGAGACATCACGTTGGGGCCCCAACGGCGCTGCCTCCGAATCGGCCACTTTGGTGTCGCGCTCCGACTTGGCACGAGCGGAACCGTCCCGCGGGGGGCTCCGCGGAGCGCGGGCGGGCGGGCGTTGCGCGGCAATCTGCATGATAAAAACAGCATCACATTGGGAATAAATCAAGCCTGAAGAGTGCAGACACTGAGCTATTAATAATTAAGGTGACGGTAGTGCAGCCAGCCGCTAAATAAATTACTAAAAGTTGGCCGCCTACATCCTCGTGTGCCGTGCTCCGTCCAAAAAAACAACTTTGATGGCTGCTGCTTCTTCAGTCACCTGAGCTGCTCACCGGAGTCCAAAGGATGTCTGCCACGTGGGCTCTGTGTGTCTGCCACCAAATTCACAAATCTGTGAATTGGGTGGCCGACAGCCGGTGCTGGTGGCACGTGCACGTGTGCCGGCGAGCCAGTTGGTGTCAGCAGTCAGGGGCAGGTGATTGAAATAATCAACTCCACGAACACCGCGGGTAGTATTTGTGGACAAAACGGCGAAATGTCTCGGGGAGAGGATCGTGCCTGGAGGCTCCCCCGGCCGCGGAAACGAACGCCGAATCCGCGAGCGCGGCACCTCGGCTCGGCACGCCAGGACCCATCACTTAGCCTCGCTGCCAATAACCGTATTGAGCCGCGCAGGGTGGAAAAGCAGATAACCCGACCCAAAATAAACAGCCTTTTTTGATTTGTTCGAGCCCACCGCGTGCTAAGGTCGATGGCCCAACACCAGAGAAAAGTAAGACGCTTTGCAAACTTTTTCGAAAAAATGTTAAACCGCAATCTCTCCTGGCCGAGTCGCAGCTCATTACGCCGGGGAGATGCAATCTCGCGGCCGGAGCGCTCATTCAGATCAGTCGCAATCGATTCGCCCGTCGATGGCTCCGGCGGGCAAGAGCCGGTGATGGAGAGGCCGCTCAATGGCCGGTGATGGCGAGCAGGGCCACCTGAGGAATGGGGCGCGGACGAGGGGGAGGGGGGTGCAAGAGGACAGGCGGGGGAGACGGGGCGAGGAGGAGGGGGGGGCTGCTGGCCGTCGTGCGGGTTATCTCGTCCCCAGCAGCCACGGTAGCGGAGCACCAGATAACACCTCTCACGTGTGCGCAAAGTGGCTCATTAAGCCGGGGAAGAAGAAGAAGATGAGAGGGAGAAGGAATACAAATTCAAGAAGCTGCGAGTTGTCAGCATGCATCCAGCTTGCTTTATACGGACAAATTAAAGCGACGGAGACAACAAAAGGTTGCAACTTCCACGTGGACGCGGAGCGTCACGCGACGTTATTTATTTCACGCGGTCCCCTGACCTCCAAAAATATTAACAGTCAAGAACATTTATTCCAACAAACGGCGGGATGGTTCAAAAGGCAGGCGCGCGCGGTGCGGGCGCGTGCACACAAACGAAACGCAAGTTTAAAAGGAGAGAGATGCGAAGAAGGAAATGAAAGGATTTTGAATGCGCCGGCGAGATCATCAAATCCAGCACCACCTCTCCATTCCTCAGAACGTAGAAAATACCAAAATAGTATATACACCTTTTCAGCGGGATATGCGGATTTTAAATGTCACGCTCATAATCTAGTGAGATCTCGGTGTTCATTTAATTAGCAAAATAGCACTTGCAAAACCGTGGCTGCTCTCAAGATTTTTATATAATGAGCGTATAATGATATGCGCCGTGTGGTGGGCTCCGAGGTAGGGCGCTCTCACTTGGCGAGGGGGCCGTCCGAAACCGAACCCCCGGCCCAGATGGCGCTCGCCGGGCACGGCCCGGGGCGCCACGTGGCCCCACCGGTCGCGCCGCCCCGCCCGTCCCTCCCGCCGGGGAACGCGACCCCGGCCGGCGACGCGCCCCGGGGGCCCCGGTACGCGGGGGGGGGGGGGCGAGGAGCCTGCCCCCTCCTCCTCGTCCGATCGACGCCACACGGCGGCAGGGAGAATTCTCGGGGAGCAAGCGGCGCCGACTCGCCAACGAGCTGCCCGCGATGTAAACGAGCTGCCCGCGATGTAAACGAGCTGCCCGCGATGTAAACGAGCTGCCCGCGATGTAAACGAGCTGCCCGCGATGTAAACGAGCTGCCCGCGATGTAAACGAGCTGCCCGCGATGTAAACGAGCTGCCCGCGAGAAGAAATTCCATGAGCTCGTCTTGTCGGGGACACGGAGCTGCCGCAAAGCGCGGACGTCTCATTCAAAGCGATTCATTTTTCAAAAATATTTATTAATAAAATTTAAATTCTGAACAGGACCACGAGGCATCCTCGGGTTATCACGTCGCACGGTGGACGCAACAAACGTGTAAAGACACCGCAGCGAATTTATGTTTCAATTGAATTAATATAATGGAGAAAGCGAGATGAATGCAGGAGGATTGTGGTTTCAAAAACAACTTTGAGACAACTTGATCTTCCCACGAGGAGCGGCACCGTGGCACTCTGCGGAGACATCACAGGCGGTGGCGAGGGAAGGGAAGGTGAGCAATGAATAGACACTTGCGGTGAAAATGACCTCGGGGAGCGGAGAATTTTCCCCTCAACAGATTGCGCATTAGCATAATTGTCCTGCCGTGCTTTGCCGCGTCACAGCCTGACATTTCGGCGGCGAGATTTGATTTCTTTCGCCCCAATAAAAGGAAATAAAACAGTATCGTTTACAGGTTGGGCCCCGACACGGAGAATTTACGGGCGGCTGCACGGCACGTGGAGCATCTGGCGCGTGGGCTCCCCCCGCCGAGCCCGGCACCCACGGCGGCAGCGGCAAGTCGCCGCTGCCGAGTGAGCCCCTCCGCCCGGCGACAGCGAGGTGGGGGGGGGGGACAGAAAATAAACCTTTCAAGAGGGTTTTCATCAACCTGAGCACCCATCGAATTAATGCTCCCTTCTTACCCTCATTATCTCTGCCACCACCATCGCAATGACTCACAAAAATAATTATTCACGTGAAAGTATCATCCGCCACCGCCGCCGCGAGCGTGCGTGCGTGTTGACGTGCGTGTACGCCTATGGAACGTGCGCATTCTTGAGAAGGATCTGTCAGCCGACCAATATCTTACTCCGCGCTTCTTGTGCAATAAAAAGGGGGGGAGGTTTCATTTATTAATTAACCTGCGTTCATTAAAGCAACCGCGATGCGCGTGGCTCGTGCGGTGCGTGTGTGTGCGTGTGTGTGTGTGTGCGTGTATGTGCGGGGCGCCGCGTGGGCAACACAGAGACACAGCGGGTCACGTGGACCGCTCCTTGCCTCCTGACCCCTTCTGACAGCGATGACCAACGCGGTGCGCTCGGGTCAAAAAGCCCCCCTTGACCCACATGGTGTGTGGGGGAGACTTTCATCCAGCAGTGGACTGATGGAAGGCCTGCAAGTTGACATAATTATTCATCATTGCCATCATCAGAATGTTTATTTATCCTGGAGGAATCTGATGAAGCTATGAAGCTATTTTTCACAGATGTCCGGCGGAGGCACGGGGGCCAGAGAGTGAGATCATCAGAGAGCGAGCTCCGTCTACTGCTGGACGCAGATCTCCCCACGCCGTGGCCCAATCCCGTGCCGTCCTGCAACGCTGAAGCCCCACCCCGCCCCGCCCCGCCCCCGCCCCGCCCCCGCTCGCGCACAAGCCGATCGCACCGTGGACTCCGTCTCCGCGGCGGACCACATTCTCGGGCTGGCTCTCTCCCTCGGCCGCCATTCCATCGCCAGGCTCGCCCACTGGGCATCAAACCTTGCAAGATGCGCGTCCACCACTCTCACGCTCGCTACCCGGACAGTCTCTCCACGTGATTCCCATCATTGCTCCTCTCCGTGCTTTCCGTGTGCACTCTGCAGTTGTTGCTCCATTTCCTTTGT